>NW_026111667.1:137500-262500 GCF_024679095.1 Eriocheir sinensis
GAGGAGGAAGAAGAGAGAGGAGGAAGGAAAAATGAAATATGCAGACATAGTAGGTCGCTAAAATGGCACTGGAGAGAGAGAGAGAGAGAGAGAGAGAGAGAGAGAGAGAGAGAGAGAGAGAGAGAGAGAGAGAGAGAGAGAGAGAGAGAGAGAGAGAGAGAGAGAGAGAGAGAGAGAGAGAGAGAGAGAGAGAGAGAGAGAGCCGTCGCCCACTGGAGGTTTTTGTATCATTGCCATGCCCACCGCCTCAGGTGACAAGCTGTTACCTGGAGGAGGAGCAGGAGGAGGAGGAGAGGTAATGAGATAAAAAGGAGATATAACACAAATGGTCGTCTGGTATTTAAAATAAAGTAAAATAGGAGGAAGAGGGGGAGGAGAATAATGAAGATTTAATAATAGTAGAAGATTAGGAAAAGAACGTAATGCGGAGAGAATGTCGTTGTTGTTATTTTTTGTTTACAGTCAAGGAAGCAGCTCAAGGCCTGAATTAAATGAGATGAAAATGAAAAGAAATATTGAAAAAGAAGGAAAATGGATTAAAATAAACATGAAACAGGAGCAACAACTAAAAAGGGATGAAGAAGAAGAAGAAAAGGAGGATAAGGAGGAGAAAAAAGAGAAGGGAGTTTTTAGAAGAAATACAGAAAAAGGTGGATAAGAAAAACAAATTTAATAAAGAGCATAAATAACAACAGGAATACAACATACGTGGAGATGGAAGAGGAAAAGTAGAAGGAGGAGGAGGAGGAAGAGGAGGAAGAGGAGGAGGAGGAGGAGGAGGAGGAGGAGGAGTACAAAAGGGTACAAAGGAAAAGCAAACAGCAACAGACCTCTTGGTCTCTTGTTGCTACCATCTACTCTAATCTACGAGTCAGAGACACAGGACGCAAAGGCGAAGGAGGAGGAGGAGGAGGAGGAGGAAGACCTATGCATTAATATACGGTGTTGGGGAAGGGTGGGGGTGCAGATAGATAAATAGATAGAATTGGTAATAACAGCAATATCAACTGATTAAAGAATTACGAAAGCATTATACCTATTAAAATGGTCTCTCTCTCTCTCTCTCTCTCTCTCTCTCTCTCTCTCTCTCTCTCTCTCTCTCTCTCTCTCTCTCTCTCATATAACAATGAGAGAACACAGAAAAAAAGGGGAGGCGGATGCCGCGCCAAAACATTCGGCCGGCTCCTGCCATCCCAGACTCCAAGATCTATAATATCAGGTCTCCTCACTTTACCTCCACTGCGCAGCCTGTGACGTCAGCTGGCTGTGAGACAGTGAGGAAGACGGGAATCTATTCTATACTCCCCGTTCTCTCATTGCGCTGCCGTTTTCTCTCTCTCTCTCTCTCCAAGAATACCCCATATTTGCCCCTGATGTTGATGCTGTTTATTAGTAGTAGTAGTAGTATTGTGTGTGGTGTGTGTTTACTCCAAATGTACGCATAACAGCTATAATATTTTATATATATCTCCTATATTTTTTTTTTTCTATATGTATTTTTATAATGTGCCTTGTCAATGGCTTGATACCCTATTCTTATTACTAGCTTGTGTGTGTGTGTGTGTGTTTGTGTGTGTGTGTGTGAGAAACTGCGAGCGACTGCCCGCTAGCTGTTACTGCACGGAGGTTGGAAGAGAGCGACCATCGGCCATCGGCCCCGCTGAACCTATCCTCGAACAGCCTGGTAACGTCAGTGCGCCAGCATCTGCGAAAATACGTCTGAAGTGAGGAGACCTGTTACTATAGATCTTGCCAGACTCGACAAACGCAGCCTTTGCGCCGTCACGGTGTTTACAATTAATTTATTATTCCCGTCTGGAGCTGTTCTGCAGTTGTCTGGAGTCCTTGCCCTCCCCCGCCTCGGCGGTGCTAGGGAGCGTCAGGGAGCCCAAGGTCTCCCTGGCGAGCGTCGCAGGGCTTAGGGGTTCCGGCAGGGCGTCTCGGCTCCCTCGGGGCGTCCATGGCGGTGCCGTAGATCCCGAGTGTCCAGGGGCGGGGGGAAGGGAGTGCGTTTGGTGTTGTGTGTTGGTATGGGCGGGTCTTTTCTGGGGTGAAGGAGGTTCATTCGTATCAACACACAGCACCAAGGAAAGGCGATTTCAGAACAACTCCACGACAGGGATATTACAAATAAAAACACCGAAAAAAAGGAAAATAAACTAAAAAAAACATCAGAAATAGGATAATACAGGAGAGGAATTCCAGGAAATAGATAAGATAGAAGCACAGATGAGAAAAAGGAAAAAAATAAAACAAAAACACAAAAATCCAGCATGAAGGCCTTTGGTGTGGTGTATTGGTATGGGTGAGCCTTCTCTGGGGTGAAGGAGACTCAGCTGTAGCAAGATACGGCACCAGGTAGAGGCGATGTAGATACTCTACACAACACTGTCACACGACAAATAAAGAAAAATAACACCGGAGACAGGATAATACAGAAAAGGAATGCCAGAAAAAAGAAATCAGATACAAAACACAACACTAGCAAAACAAACAGCTAGGATAAAGGACTTTGGTGTGGTATGTTGGTACGGGCGAGGCTTCTCTGGGGTGAAGGAGATTCGTCTGTAGCAGGATACGGCACCAAAAAAACCGATATACAGTAGAAACAACACCAGAAAAAGGAAAAAGAAGAAAGAGAAAACCAGCATGAGGAAAATACAGAAAAAAGAACACCAGCAAAAAGAATACGATAGAAACACATCTTAAAAAGGAAAAAGTCATACTCAACATTTTCGGCTCTCTATGGGATGCTGACCCTGACTTAACTGTCGGGGTGGGATGCTGACCCTGACTTAATTGTCGGGGTGGGATGATGACCCTGACTTAACTGTCGGGGTGGGATGCTGACCCCAGCTTGAATGTTGGGGTGGGATGCTGACCCCAGCTTGAATGTTGGGGTGGGATGCTGACCCTGACGTAAATGTCGGGGTGGGATGCTGACCCTGACGTAAATGTCGGGGTGGGATACTGACCTTTAAAGGAAGGAAAATGAGTTGTTGCGATGTCTTAGCTTTATCGACAAAGGAATCGACTTTTTGAGAACAAAGAAAGGATAACGAGTTATTGCGACGTGTTTTTTATCGACAAAGGAATCAACGTTTTGGAAACAAAGAAAGGAGAATATGTTTTTGAGTTGGTTTAGTTTATCAGTCCGTCATATAGTTAGTCAGTCTCAAAGCCAGACAATATAAGTCCGCTAATATTCAGTCAATCCGTCAGTCAATCAGTCATTCCATTAGTATATTAGTTTGTCAGTCCAGCAGCTAGTCAGTCAGTCACAGAGTCATGGGCATTATCAGTTTGTCATATAGTTAGTCAGTCAGTCTGCCAGTAGGTCATTCTGTCAGTCAAATAGTTATTTGATTATTCGGTTTGTTTACCAATGAATTTTTTTTCTTTTTTCTCTCTTCGTTTCCTTTCATTCTTGTTTATTGATTATATACTTTGTTTCATTTGTTTGTTGTTACTGTCGTTTCATATTTACTCTTTTTTTCTGCTATCTTCACCAACATCATCATCTATTTTTTCTCTCTTCTCATTCTTTTGTCTAGAAGACCATCGCTTTATCTTCTTTCCGCATCGTAAGCCTCTTCCTCTTCTCTTCCTTTATTCTTGTTATGTTTCAATGTTTCTTCTCCTCCTCCTCCTCCTCCTCCTCCTCCTCCTCCTCCTTATTGTAGTTTTTCTATACTAATTGTAGTTTTTCTATACTATTGTGTTTTTTCTATACTACATGTATTCTTTCTTTTCGTGCTAGCCTCGGTTGGAGGGACTGGTGGGAGGGGAAGAGCCTTCGCCTTTGCTGTCCTGTCTCTGACTCGTAGATTAGAGTACATGGTAGCAACAACAAACAGCCTAGTTAGGACCAAGAGGTCTGTTGCTGTTTGCTTTTCCATTGTACTTCTTTGTACTCCTCCTCCTCCTCCGTGCACTGTAATCCTCACACTAATCAATTTTTCCTTATTTTCCTCTTTACTTATTTTCCTTAACTTCCAATCTTTTCAGCGTCTCTCCTCTCTTATCTTCTATCAAAACGTTTTCCTTTCTCATGTTTGCCTCGCAGAGATTAGCTTTTCATTATCCTCTTCTTCATTTTTATCAGAGCTTTCCTTTTACATTATCTTCCGTTGTCCTGTTTACCTTGTTTATCCACCCTCTCTCTCCCTCTGTTCTCTCCTTTGCATCGTTGTCGGATCCGGGTGCTGCCGTGCGGCCTTCCCTCCTTTTCTTAATTCCCTTCCCCTTGTTTAGCCATCACAGTATCACCCTCTTGCTCACGTTCTCTCTCCCTCTCTCTTCCCCTCTTCATCACCCTTCCCTTTTCCTCTCTTCCCCTCTCGCTGTCTTCCTTCTCTCCCTTCCCTTCCTCTTTCTTCTTCTTCTTTCTTCGGTGTTTGATTTCCCTTCAGACAGTTACATTCCCTTGTCTATTTTGCTTCTATTTCTGCTCTGTTTACTTATCTATCTATCTCTGTATATTTTATCCTCCATATCCGTCCTTCATCTCCCATTTCCTTCTTACACTTCTTTTTTGTTCTTCCTTCCTTCCATCCTTCATTCATTCATTCACTTGTTTCTTTTCTTTTATAATTTTTTCTTGATTCCTTCCTTCATTCATTCATTCACTCGTTTTTTCTTTTATCAGTTTTTCTTGATTCCTTCATTCCTTCATTCATTTATTTTTCTCTTTCATTCTGTTCTTCCTCTCTCCCTTCCTCCCTACCTTCCTTCCTTTCTTCCTTCCTTCCTTCCTTCCTTCTTCAATGCCTCCCTCCCTTCCTTCCTTCCTTCCTTCCAGGCGAGTAAATGGGGCCATAGATCCACCGTGGATGACCAGAGAAATAAAAAGGGCAGTAAACCTAAAAAAAAGGAATTATAATTTGATGAAAGAGAATGCTACGGCCAAAGCCAGTACACAGTACCACAACAGCCTCAGAGCTTGTCGCAGCCTTATTCGGAGTAGCAAACGCAACTATGAAAAGCAAATAGAGCGCGAAATCGAAACTAACTCCAAGAAATTCTTCACGTACATAAGATTGAAAAAGAAAGTAAAATCCAATATTGGTTCCCTGACAGACGAGACTGGATCTGTAACTCAGGACAGTAAACAGATGGCCAGAATCCTCAACAGTAACTTCGCATCCGTATTCACAGTCGAGGACATCGAAACCATTCCCGAGGGTCCTGACCCGCCGAGTGAGATCACACCGCTGGAAATTGACTCAATATGCGACCAAGAAGTAAAAAAGTACTTGGACAAACTCGACACGAACAAGTCAACGGGACCCGACAATTTGTCCCCGCGGTTATTAAAAGAGCTTAAACAACAAATACTTCAACCACTCACTAACATATTCAACTGGTCAGTTCATCTAAACAAGGTCCCGGAAGACTGGAAAATGGCGAACGTAACACCGATTTTCAAAAAAGGAGACAAAAGCGTTGCATTAAACTACAGGCCCATAAGTTTGACATCAGTGGCAGGAAAAATACTCGAAAAGATTATTAGAGATAAACTTGTTAAGTTTCTAGAAAACAATAAAATAATCTCCGACACCCAGCATGGCTTCAGAAACAAGCGCTCCTGCCTAGCGAGTTTATTAAACTTCTTCCAAGGTATATACAAGAACTGGGATGCCCACATCCCCAGTGATGTTATATACCTGGACCTTCAGAAAGCCTTCGACAAAGTACCGTACGAGCGATTCCTCAAGAAACTGCACTCGGCGGGCATCGGAGCCAATCTGACCGCGTGGATAAGAGATTGGCTCACCGACAGAAAACAGCGAGTACTACTCAACGGACAGCCTTCCGATTAGCTTCCAGTCACTAGTGGAGTGCCTCAAGGGTCAGTGTTGGTACCAATCCTCTTTATCATATATATCAGTGACCTAGAATCAGGACTGAAATCCACAATATCGAAATTTGCAGATGACACCAAGGTGGGTGGAGAGGCCCTCACAAAGAACGACTGCGAAATCATTCAGAAAGACCTCAATGACATTATCGAATGGTCGGAAAAATGGCAAATGTCTTTAATGTTGACAAATGCAAAGTCATGCACATTGGGTCCCAAAATAGTAACCACACATACATCATGAATGGGAGACCTCTGCAGGCGATTCAGGAGGAAAAGGATCTTGGAGTCACTATCAGCAGTGGCCTGAAACACGCGAATCACTGTAAAAAAGCATACAACAAAGCCAACACTATGCTCGGGTTCATAGCGAGGAACTTCGAGTGTAAAACACCAGACGTGATGCTATCCTTGTATAATTCCATGGTAAGACCGCACCTCGAGTATGCAGTACAGTTCTGGTCTCCTAATTACAGAAAGGACATTGCTTTACTGGAAAGGATTCAACGACGCGCCACAAAGATGATTCCAACCTTAAGGGCTCAACCGTACGAGGAACGACTCAAGCGACTCAATCTCTTTACATTGGAGAAAGACGCCTGCGAGGGGATATGATTCAAGTCTTCAAGTATCTAAAAAAGTTCAATAACGTCGATTACTCCAAATTCTTTGAACTGCAAACCAACTCAAGAACTAGAAATAACGGTTTACCCATTCAGTCGAGTCGATGTAACACAGACATTGGAAGGAGTTTCTTTTCAAACCGAGTCATCCGCCACTGGAACAATCTTCCCTCAGAAGTAGTAAATGCGAATACCATCAACTCCTTCAAATATAGAATCGACCGTCATTTTGCTGCGTCGGGAGTAAACTGAATAACGAGGGGCTTTCATCTGCTCCTCAATATCGAAGTGCTTTCATCTGCTCATCAAGCCCCAAGTGGCGGTCGAGCAGATTAAATCATCCAAGCGGGCGACCTCGTAATGAGCCAATAGGCTTTCTGTTGCCCGCATGTCCATGTTTCCATGTTTCCTTCCTCTCCCTCCCTCCCTTCCTCCCTCAGTGCCTCCCTCCCTCCCTCCTCCTCCCTCCTTCCCTCCCTCAATGCCTCCCTCCCTTCCTCACTTTCTTTCTTCCTCCCTCCCCCCCTTCCTCCCTCAATGCCTCCCTCCCTCCCTTCCTTCCTCCCTCCCTTCCTCCCTTCCTTCCTTCCTTCCTTCCTTCCCCTCCCTCCCTCCTTCCTCCCTCAAAGCCTCCCTCCTCCCTCCTTCCCTCCCTCAATGCCTCCTCCCTCCTTCCTCCCTCCCTTACTCCCTTTCTTTCTTCCTCCTCCCTCCTTCCTCCCTTTCTTTCTTCCTCCTCCCCTTCCTCCCTCCCGTCCTTCCGTCCTTCCTTCCTTCCTTCCTTTCTTCCTTCTTTCCTTCCTCCCTCCCTCCCTCGTTCCTCCCCGTCGCACCTGTTACCTGTGCATAATTCGCCTTAATTACTCCACCTGGCATTACCTGATTTCCTCGTGGTCATTAACCTGTGGAAGGTGGAGCTCATTTTCTGTGGGTTTTTGTGTTTTTTCAACTTTCTCTTCGGTTTGCTTTTCTCGTAATCGTAATTTTTTCACATTGTCTTTATACATATTTCATCCCCTTATTTTTACTTCATTTGCTCTCCCTCAGCTTGAGAGCAAATGAAAAATATTACGAGAAAAAAGCAAACCGAAGAGAAAGTTGAAAAGAGAAAACACGAAAACCCACAGAAAATGATTTTTTTTGTACGTGTTTTCATTAGATTTTTCTCAAACTTCCTCGGTCACTGCCTTCTCTTTTTCTTTGTCATCATTCATCTCTGTCTGGAGGAGGAGGAGGAGGAGGAGGAGGAGGGAGGGAGGGGCTCTAAACGATAGCTATGAGAGGCGAGGAAATGAGGGAAAGAAGATAGCGTTGGAAACCACATTAACCCGCCGTCTGCCAGCGCCGTATATATACGGTCTAACCCTATGCCGCGGACAATGCTAGCGCCGTATATATACGGTCTAACCCTATGCCGCGGACAATGCCAGCGCCGTATATATACGGTCTGATATTAAAAAAATCATTATAAATCGAAGTTGAAAGATAAAGCAAAGATATCCCGTAGGCATCACGTTTGAACTTTGGCGGGCTGGGCGCTACCCATGTGAGTCACCCAGCCCCACCGCGCATGCGCGGGCATCGCCCGGCGTCAGTATCTCCCTGTGCTTCACTGAGTGACGACATGGCGCGACCAAGGCTTAGAGATGAAGACATTTGGGAGCTGTTATACAACTGCCCTGAGGATGGGGATGTGTAAATATGTTATTATGTAGTGCGCAGACATGACAGCAACCACAGAAAAATATATAGTGAAAAACACTACAAAAAACGTATGTTTACAAGATATCCGCTACTTATTCGCGTGTCCTATAGCGCCCCCGCCCATCACTGTGCCCATGAACAACGCCCACAGGTTCAGTGATCATGGTGGTAAAAACTCAGAACAATTGGTTTAGTGTGTACGGAGTAACAAATAGTCCAACGAAAACATTCGTTAGTGTTCTGTGTAAAAATAAAGTCTACGGATCCTGCGCATACTTTTTCACGGCCACGACGAGACATAACGGAGGCAAAATTCATCCGTTCCAGGCTTCGGTGAGTACTTATATTGATGTTTTCCATGTTTTTGCATGATTCTGAACCTATCTAGGTAATTTTTGAAAAGTCGAAAAAAAGCCGGCACTGGGGTTGGCTACAGGTCTTCAAATAGCCGGCAGACGGCGGGTTAATAGCCCATAAACTTATAACGGTGCTCTCTCTCTCTCTCTCTCTCTCTCTCTCTCTCTCTCTCTCTCTCTCTCTCTCTCTCTGTCTGATATCTACATTCCTTCGAGAGAGAGAGAGAGAGAGAGAGCATCCTCTCATGCTCTCTCTCTCTCTCTCTCTCTCTCTCTCTCCCTTCGTGACTGGACAAATAGGAAGGAGGGGAGAGGAGGGGTGGGATATTGGCATCATAATAGATGTGCCGGTGAAGAGAGGAATTGCACCCCTTCCCCTCACCTCCCTTTCCCTCTTCCCCCTTACCATTTCCCTTCACCTCCCTCTTGTCCTTCTTCTCGCACTTCTTACCTCTTCCTCATCTCCCCTCCCTCTTTATTGCCCTTGCCTCCCCTTTACCACGTCCTTTCACCTCCCCTTTCCTCTTTTCTTTTCTCAAACTCTCCTTGTCACTTTCCGTCACCATTTCCTTCTTCCTCTTCTTTTCCTCACCTCCACTTTCCTTTTCCCCTCACCTTCCTCTCCCCTTTTTTTCTTCCCGTCCACCTCCACCTTCCATCTAGCTCCACTTGCCTCTTCTTACCCTCACTTCCCATTACATCGTCCCCTCACTTTCCCCTTCTTCTTTTCCTTCCCCGCATCCCTCTCGTCTCTTCCCTTCACCTCCCGAAGCCCTATCTCTTACTCATACCTCGCCTCCTCCATTTCTCTTCCTATGTCCTATCCTCAGCCTCTTTCTCTTCCCTCTCACCCCTCCCCTCCCCTTCCATCCTTACCTCCCCCCTGCTCGCAATGTTCCGTAATCAGTCCCCACATCCCGTATTTTACTCCTCTTCCTCTCTCTTCCCTTCCTCTCCTCCTCCCTTTCCCTATCTTCTTCAATATTTATTCCATCTCCTTCCTCATATTTTATTCATGTTTCATCATACTGCTGCTGCTGCTTCTGCTGCTGCTGTTGCTACTACTACTACTACTACTACTACTACTACTACTACATTAGTCTACTATTGATTCCACTGCTACTTATTTCCGTTTTGCTCTTTCCCTCTCCACATCCTTTTCTTCCTCTTCTCCTTTCTCTTTCCTTCCTTTCCTTCTCCCTACCTATCTTATGTGTCTTGCTAACCCCGTTACCCCATTGAGAATGTGATCTCCTCCTCCTCCTCCTCCTCCTCCTCCTCCTCCTCCTCCTCCTCCTCTTCCTCTTCATCTATTCTGTCCTGTTCTACCACACGTAGATTACTAGTAGTAGCGGTAGTAAACAGACACCCTCGCCATAGACCGATAGTCTTCTGGTGTATGTTCTTCCTATGTATTCCTATGTATTCCTCTTCCTCTTCCTCTTCCTCTTCCTCCTCCTCCTCCTCGTCCTCTCCTCATCCTCCTCTCACTCTTCCTCTTCCTCTTCCTCCTCCTCCTCCTCCTTCTCCTCCTCGTGCTCTTCTCCTCCACCTCTTCTTATCTCCTGTCTCAGTCCTCCATTACCATCTAAGCACACCTCCTCCTCTTCTTCGTGTGCACTAAAGGAATGGTGACTTTGTGTAATATTGTGCCTGTGAGAAATAAATATAAGGAGGATGAAGAGGAGGAAACATGGAAACATTACTAGCAGGCAGCAGAAAGCCTGTTGGCTCCATACTAGGCTGCCTGCGTTCAGTGATTTAATCAATCCGTTTGCCATAGGAGTGGCTTGCAGGGAAGGATTAAAGCACTTGTGTATCTACTCTCGGGGAGGTTCAGATCACTCTCGATGCAGCAAAGGGGCGATCAATGCATTTCTTGAAGGAGTTGATGGTCTCTGCGCTAACCACTTCTGCAGGAAGGCGGAGGAGGAGTCGTGAAAAGAGATAGCCCGTTAAAGGTAAAGAAAGACATAGAATGAGTGTGTGTGTGTGTGTGTGTGTCGTCATTGAGAGAGAGAGAGAGAGAGAGAGAGAGAGAGAGAGAGAGAGAGAGAGAGAGAGAGAGAGAGAGAGAGAGAGAGAGAGAGAGAGAGAGAGAGAGAGAGAGAGAGAGAGAGAGAGAGAGAGAGAGAGAGAGAGAGAGAGAGAATGTTGTTGAAGGGAGGCGGAAAGACAGGGAGGGAGGGAGGTAGAGAGGAAGGGAGGTAGAGAGGAAGGGAGGAAGCGAATGAAGAGAAAGGAGAACACTAACTAATGGGGACGCGTTTTACTCCTCCTCCTCCTCCTCCTCCTCCTCCTCCTCCTCCTCCGCCTCCTCCTCCATCAAGTGTGTGTGTGTCTTGATGCCAAGAAAAATCCAAAGTTATTTTTCAGTTACATAAGAAACAAGAAAACTGTTAAAAATAATATCGGCCCACTACTATTAAGTGGCAATACGATTAGTGATGATAAAGGCATGGCGTCGGTCCTAAACTCAACCTTTAGTAGCGTATTTACAAAAGAGAACATGACATCAACTCCAGCCCCGAAGAAAATTTTTCAAGGCCCTGAAGAACATAAGCTTGCATTGACCGAAACTGATATCAGCGAAGTGCGTGCGTACCTGCAGAAAATAGATCCAAATAAATCTCCGGGCCCCGATAATTTATCTCCTCGCGTGTTAAGAGAATGTAGTCAACAGCTAGAATTACCCATAACATTAATATTCAACAAGTCATTAGCACAGGCCAGTGTGCCTCTCGAGTGGAAAAAGGCCAATATTACCCCGATCTTTTAAAAACGGAGACAAAAAAACTAGCCAGTAATTATCGCCCTATCAGCCTCACGTCTGTCCTAATTAAACTATTCGAAAAAATAATCAGGGATAAAATGATCACTTTCCTTGAAACAAATGAATTGATAACTGATAGTCAGCATGGATTTCATAGTTATCGGTCTTGCCTTACCAACCTATTAACCTTTTTCAACGATGTTTATAAATGTTGGGACGCCCGAAGCCCATATGACGTAATTTACCTAGATTTTCAGAAAGCGTTTGATAAAGTTCCTCACGTTAGGCATATTTCAAAACTACGTTCCCCCGGTATTAACGACCATCTATGTGCGTGGATTCATGACTGGCTCACCAGCACGGATTGGCAACCCGTCACCAGTGGCGTTCCCCAAGGCTCGGTCCTGGGGCCAACACTATTCATAATTTACGTGAACGACTTAGAAACTGATATCCTATTAAAAGTAGCCAAATTCGCCGATGACACCAAAATAGGAGGTACGGTAATGAACAGTCAAAGTTGCGAGAACATTCAATCAGATTTAATAAGACTTGCCGACAGCAGCGAAAAATGGCAAATGAGTTTTAACGTAAGGTAATGCACATAGGTGAAAAAAATCCTAACTTTAAATATCAGATTCAAGGACATGAGCTCAGCGAAGTAAAACAAGAAAAACATCTTGGTGTCATTATCAGTAGCACTCTTAAAATGAGTGATCAATGTTCTGCAGCGAGTAAAAAAGCCAATATGATGTTAGGATAAATCTCAAGAAACTCTGATTATAAATCACCCGAACTTATGAAGAGATTATATTTAGCATTTGTAAGGCCACATCTAGAATACGCCGTTCAGTTCTGGTCACCGAACTATATCAAAGATCAAGTTTTGCTAGAAAAGATACAGCGACGAGCAACCAAACAAATTCCAGCGCTCCGAAACTTGCCATATGACGAGCGTTTAAAGCGTTTAGATATGTTTTCCCTAAAAAGCAAAGGATAAGAGAGGACTTAATTGAAGTGTTCAAAATCCTTAATGGATTCGACAACATTTTTTTTTTTTTTTACAACAAAGGAGGCAACTCAAGGGCACATACAAAAAAACCACAATCATCAAAAAAAAGCCCGCTACTCGCTGCTCCTAAAAAAGAAACAAAGGAGGTGGCCGAAAGCAAGATCAAATACGGGAGGAGAGGTGTCCTGATACCCTCCTCTTGAAAGAGTTCAAGTCGTAGGCAGGAGGAAATACAGATGAAGGAAGATTGTTCCAGAGTTTACCAGCGTGAGGGATGAAAGAGTGAAGATGCTGGTTAACTCTTGCATAAGGGGTTTGGACAGTATAGGGATGAGCATGAGTAGAAAGTCGAGTGCAGCGGGGTCGCGGGAGGGGGGGAGGCATGCAGTTAGCAAGTTCAGAAGAGCAGTCAGCGTGGAAATATCGATAGAAGATAGAAAGAGAGGCAACATTGCGGCGGAATTTAAGAGGTAGAAGACTATCAGTATGAGGAGGAGAGCTGATGAGACGAAGAGCCTTTGCCTCCACTCTGTCCAGAAGAGCTGTGTGAGTGGAGCCCCCCCACACATGAGATGCATATTCCATACGAGGGCGGACAAGGCCCTGTATATGGACAGCAACTGTGCAGGGAGAAGAACTGGCGGAGACGGTACAGAACGCCCAGCCTCGAGGAAGCTGATTTAGTAAGAGATGAGATATGAAGTTTCCAGTTGAGATTTTGAGTTAGGGATAGACCGAGGATGTTTAGTGTTGAGGAAGGTGATAGCTGGGTGTTGTCAAAGAATAGGGATAGTTGTTTGGAAGATTGTGTCGAGTGGATAGGTGGAGAAACTGTTTTTGAGGCGTTGAAGGACACCACGTTCTTCTTGCCCCAATCGGAAATAATAGTAAGGGCTGAGGCTAAGCGTTCTGCAGCCTCCAGCCTTGAGTCGTTAAGTTCCTGTAGGGTGGGTCTTCTATTAAAAGAAGTTGAGTAATGCAGAGAGGAATCATCGGCGTAGGAATGGATAGGACAGTTCGTTTTGGAAAGAAGATCATCAATGAACAACAGAAAAAGAGTGGGAGATAGGACAGAACCCTGTGGGACACCACTGTTAATAGATTTAGGGGAAGAACAGTGACCGTCTACCACGGCAGAAATAGAACGGTCAGAAAGGAAACTGGAGATAAAGGTACAGAGAGAAGGATAGAAACCGTAGGAGGGTAGTTTGGAAAGTAAAGATTTGTGCCAGACCCTATCAAAAGCTTTTGATACGTCCAGCGCAATAGGAAGAGAGAGAGAGAGAGAGAGAGAGAGAGAGAGAGAGAGAGAGAGAGAGAGAGAGAGAGAGAGAGAGAGAGAGAGAGAGAGAGAGAGAGAGAGAGAGAGAGAGAGAGAGAGAGAGAGAGAGAGAGAGAGAGAGAGAGAGAGAGAGAGAGAGAGATAGAGAGAGAGAGAGAGAGAGAGAGTGAATATAGTAAAAAAAAAGGTGAGGAGGTAGAGAGAAAAAAAGGAAGAAAGGAGATCAACAGGATTTAGGTAGAAGGAAAGAAGTGGTAAAATAATAAGGGAAAGGAAGAAGAGAGGGAAGGGGAGAAGTGGAAAGAAAAGAAAGGTCTACAGAATGGATAAAGAGGTAGATGTGCTGGAAAAGAAGATGAAGGAGGAGAAGGCGAAGGAGGGAGAGAGAGAAAATGTGGAGAAATGAGGGAGAGGTAGGTAGAGGCAATTTTTTTATGCAGAGAAGATTGGAAGGAGGTGGAGAGAAAAAGGGAGAGCGTAGGTAAGGAAAAGGAAAGAAATTTGGAGAGACGGAATGGAAGGAAGGATAGAGGGAGGAAAGTGTTAATTGATACGTTTTATTGTTTTCTTTTTTTACTTTTGTTTTCTTTTTTATTTTGTTTTGTATGTGTTCTTCCTTCCCTTCCTATTCCCTTCCTCTTCCCTTCTTTCCATATTTTCCCTTATCCCTTTCATTTCCCGTTCCGTTATTTGCAGTGTCCCCTCCATCCTCCTCTCCTCCCCTCCCTCCACACACCTCCCCTTCCTTTCCTAACCTCTCTCTCGCCTCCCCGCTCCGTTCTTTATCCTCCGATAACGTGCATTCCCATTCTCCACACTTCACCCCCCTTACCTTCTCTTCCCTTTTCATCCCCTCTCCATTCCCCTTCTCCATCCATCATTTTCTTCCCCCCCTTTTCCCCTTTTCTTCTTTTCTTCTCCTTCGCTTTCCATTTCCCTATCCATCTCCCTTTCCTCTCCCTTCCATCCACTGCACTCCCATTAGCTCCCATCCATTCCATTATTCTCTCTTTCCTCTCCTCCCCTTTTTCCTCTCCTACTCCTCCCCTTTCCTTTCTTCTCCTAGCCCCATCCTCATCCCCCTCTTCCTTTTTCGGTTTTCTTCCTTTACATTTCCCTCTTCTCCCTTCCCTTTTCATTCCCTTTTATTCCCACGTTATTTTCCTCTCTTTCGTCTTCCCTTCTTCACCTCCTCCATTTGTTTCTTATTTTTCCCTCACACGTGCGGCTCTTTCCATTTCTCCTTCTCTCCCTCCTCCCTTCTCCTTACCTCCCCTTCATCCATCTCCTGCCTACTCTGCCACGCCTTATCATCCACCCTTCCCTTTCCCGCCCCTTTCCTCCCCCTCCCTCCCCTAATCCGTCACCCCGCCAGGTGTATAACCATTACCTGAAGTGAATCACAGGTGGCCAGGCCGGGGCGACACACAACTCCCCTCACCTGCACCCCATCACCTCCCGCCACCCGCATCCCCATTATTTTCCCTCACCCACTGTCCCATCACTGCCCCTCACTCTCTCCTTCCCATCACTTTTTTTCTCACCCGCTCGTCTTCCCCACCACTTCCCATCACCCTCCTCTTCCCCATCCCATCACCTTTTCTTCTTCCAATCAACCCCCCTCACCTGCTCTCTTTCCCAACACTTTCCGTCACCCTCTCCTCTTCCCCTCACCCGCTTCTCTCCCCTCACTCCCCCTCATCTTCATCCCTATCACTTCCACTCACCATCTCTTCCCATCACTTACCCACACCAGCCTCCCATCACATCCCAGCACCCATTCTTCTCCCCATCACATCGGAGAATTTGTTTTATGATGATTTTTCGTTATGACTTTAATTTTCTCTCATTCTTTGCTGTTTCCTCTACTCTCCTCCAATTTCTTCCATTTTATCCGTCATTTCCTTCTGCGTTCTCTTCTGACCCTGTCCGTGACGCACTATTCTTCTCTTTTCCCTCATTCATTTGTTCTTAATTTTTCTTCCTCCTTCCCCTTCTCCTCTTCTTCCCATTCCCTTTCCACAGTGAATTCCGTGACCAGTTTCAGGCTGAACACGAGAGAAAGGGGAAGAGAGGAAAAGGGGAAGGGAGAGAAAGGAAAAGGAGGGAAAGAGGGAGGAGGGAAAAGGAGAGGAAGGAAAGAGGGCAGAGAAGGATATGGGGAGGAAAGAGGAAATAGAGGAAAGAGGAAAGAGAAAGGAGGAAAGAGTGGAAGGACGCCTAAATAGGGAGGAAGGTTTTGCTGTCTATTGTTGGCACGAGAGAGAGAGAGAGAGAGAGAGAGAGAGAGAGAGAGAGAGAGAGAGAGAGAGAGAGAGAGAGAGAGAGAGAGAGAGAGAGAGAGAGAGAGAGAGAGAGAGAGAGAGAGAGAGAGAGAGAGAGAGATAGAGAGAGAGAGAGAGAGAGAGAGAGAGAGAGAGAGAGAGAGAGAGAGAGAGAGAGAGAGAGAGAGAGAGAGAGAGAGAGAGAGAGAGAGAGAGAGAGAGAGAGAGAGAGAGATTTTCAAAGATTTACAAAGAAAATCAGACCACACAAACCCCATGGTCCAGACTATGTGGTCTGTCCTTAAACCTAAGTGATTCTACATTAATCTTTTTCATTCTCCTTATTCCTTTTTTTCTTGTGTTATGTATATGTGTTTGTATAAGAGAGAGAGAGAGAGAGAGAGAGAGAGAGAGAGAGAGAGAGAGAGAGAGAGAGAGAGAGAGAGAGAGAGAGAGAGAGAGAGAGAGAGAGAGAGAGAGAGAGAGAGAGAGAGAGAGAGAGAGAGAGAGAGAGAGAGAGAGAGAGAGAGAGAGAGAGAGAGAGAGAGAGAGAGAGAGAGAGAGAGAGAGAGAGAGAGAGAGATAGAAAACCAGACCACACAGACCCCATGGTCCAGACTAGGTGGTCTGTCCTTAAACCTAATTGATTTTACATTAATCAGATGGCTCCAAAACGTTGCTTTTCTACTCTAGTTAATATTAAGTTCAAGGAAGTGACGGTCGAGCTTGTTTTTAAAGGAGTCAATCGTGTTACACTGGACCACTGATGGTGGAGCTTATTCCATTCTCGCACTACAACGTTGGTGAAGAAAAATTTGGTGGAGTCTGAATTTACTTGTCTACATTTGAGTTTTATGCCATTGTTCCTCGTTCGCAAAGTGTCATCGCTCATAAACAATTTTGTTCTGTCTACATTCGTGAAACCATTAAGTATTTTAAAACATTCGATCAGTTTTCCTCGGAGGCGACGTTTCTCAAGAGAGAACATGTTAAGGGTGGAAAGCCTTTCTTCGTAGGGATCATTTTTGTTGCTCGACGCTGAACACCTTCTAGTTTAGCAATGTCCTTTGCATGGTGGGGAGACCAAAACTGTACCGCATATTCCAAGTGGGGTCTGACTTAACTATTGTAGAGCGGAAGTATTACATCTTTATTTTTGAATAAAAAGTTTCTTTTAATGAAGCCCAACATTCTGTTCACTTTATTTGCTGCATCGATGCATTGATGTGAAAATTTGAAGTTTGACGCGATTTTGACCCCCAGGTCCTTAACGCATTGAACGCTTGTGAGTTTAACGCCGCGCATTTCGTAATCGAACTTCTTATTTTTTGTTCCAACTTGAAGGACCTGGCACTTGTCTACGTTAAAGGGCATCTCCCATTTATCCGACCAAGCTGAAATTTTGTGCAGATCCTCTTGGAGGCTTTGCCTGTCTTCGTCAGTGAGAACCAAGTTACCAATCTTTGTGTCGTCTGCAAATTTACTAATGCGATTATTGAGTCCAACATCCACGTCGTTGATGTAAATAATGAAGAGCACTGGGCCAAGAACCGAGCCCTGAGGGACGCCACTAGTGACCGACGCCCACTCTGAGTTAAATCCGTCAATCACAACTCTTTGTTGTCTGTTGCTCAACCAATTCGCGATCCATTGGTTTACTTGACCGTCAGTGCCTATTTGCTTTAATTTATAAAGTAATTTATGATGTGGGACCTTATCAAACGCTTTCTGGAAATCAAGATAGACTTCGTCCAATGATTTGGTTACGTTATAAACTGAGAAGAGATCGTTATAAAAGGTCAGGTTTGACAAGCAAGATCTTTTATTACGGAAGCCATGTTGTGAATCCCCAATTAATGAGTGGCTTTCGAGGTAACTCACAATTTTGTCTCTAATTATGCTCTCGAGTAGCTTACCTACAATTGAAGTTAGACTAATGGGTCGGTAGTTACCTGGTATTTTTTTGTCTCCTTTCTTAAAAATCGGTGTCACGTTAGCCTTTTTCCAATCCGAAGGGACGATGCCTTGTCGCAAGGACATATTGAATACGGTAGTGAGGGAGGAGAGTATTTCGCTCTTTGTTTCTTTAAGCAGTATAGGATACACTTTGTCGGGTCCGGGACTTTTATTTGTTTTAAGTGAATGGAGAATTTTAAGGACTTCATCGATTGCTATTTCAAAATTAGGCAATGCATGCTCGAGATTTACAATAGTACTGGTGTTGGTGGTAGCGAGAGGAAGACTGTTAGTATTAAACACCGAGGAAAAGTAATTGTTTAAGAGGTGGTGGTGGGGAGGATGGTAAGGGAAGGTTGTGGTGACAGTAGGGGGGAAGGGGGAAGGTAGGGGTGGTGGTGGTAGTGGTGGTGGGGGAAGAGGAGGAAAAGAATGTTGAGGAGTAGGAGGAAGAGTAAGTGTTGGTATTGATAGTTGTGGTAGTTGTGGAAAAGGAGGAAGAGGAAGTGAAGAGGAGAGGAGAGGGTGGAGAAGAAAGAGAAGTAGGTAAAGATTAAGAAGTAGGACAAAAAACAGGTTAGGTTCGAAAGGAAAACAAGAAAGGGGTAGGAGGAGTAGAAGATAAATCAGTTAAAAAAAAAGATTTGGAAGAAAAGTAGAACGAGAAGGAGGAGAAGGAAGAAGATGAAGACAAGGAGGAGGAGGGGCGAAAGAACATGAACATAAACAAGGGCAAGAAGAAAACAATAACGAAAATCGACGATGGAGAAAGAGGAAAACAGTGGGAAGATCAGCAGGAAAGAAAGAATATTATAAAATTATAAACGAATAAATGGAGGAATAAGGGAAAAAATATTACATCTATTTCTATTCCTTCCTTTTTTCTCCTCCCTCACTTTCTCTCTCACTTACTTATTCTGGTTCGCCCGTCCTTACACGACCACCCTAGCCTCAGGCCAACACCCACACCCTCGGTCCCTTACACGGCCACCCTAGCCTCAGGCCAACACCCACACCCTCGGTCCCTTACACGGCCACCCTAGCCTCAGGCCAACACCCACACCCTCGGTCCCTTACACGGCCACCCTAGCCTCAGGCCAACACCCACACCCTCGGTCCCTTACACGGCCACCCTAGCCTCAGGCCAACACCCGCACCCTCGGCTCACCACGCCGCCTTTCGGGTTTAGCGGAGACAAAATATGGAACTAATCTAGGTCGCCGCCACCTCCCGCGAGAGATTAAACCCGGCGAGTAATGACCAAATACACCACGGCGGCCGCGATGCACCATCAGTAAGTGGCAGGATATTAAACCAGCGGCCCGGCGGCGAAGAACAGCAGCAATAACAGCAACGAGGAAACCAGTGAAGTGAAAGAGCAAGCTTCAAAATGAATAACAGCAACGAACAAACGTACAAACAACAAACAAGCTACAAACAAGCAGAGAAACGAACATCAAGAAAACAGCAAACAACAAATAACATACAAAGACAAGTAGCAGCAACACCAGCAGCATTAATAACATCAACGAGAAAAACAATGATGTTGGATCCTTGTGTCTTTAAACAGCAAACAACAAGAAGAATAAAAGCAGCAGTGACAGAAGTACGAGACATCAGTCGAAAAAAATAACAGCAACAGCACTATCAGCAATGGAACAGCAGAAGCAGGAGATAATAATACCAACAGAATATAGGTTGTTAATATTCTTTCGACAATCACATAATATAGTAACTCTTTCTGTTCCATTGATTAAGCAAACTGTTTTTGTTCCCTTTGCACAAAGTATCAGTGTAACCATTTCTGTTCCCCCTACACAAAATAAGGTACCCATTATCTCATCCCCTTACACTAATAATTAACCGTGTCTACTCTCTTTTCCCGTGCCCAAATACCATGCCCAAATCATATACCCATTTTTTGCTCTCCTTAAAATAATAAATTCAGCATTTCTGTCCCACTACATATATTCAGATACTCATTACGCATTCCCTTACAGATCACCAAATAACCATTTCTATCCCCCTTACACAAAACAGGTAGCTATTATTTCATCCACTTACACAAAACCAACTAACCATTTCATCCCCTTACAGAAAACCAACTAACAATCTTTTACCCCTTTTCTTTCGGCAGGATCAAGGATGAAAGAGGGCGACTAAATGGAGGAAAAGTGAGAGTATAAAAACCTCCTTACTGGAGCGTCTTAAGGGAAGCGTGTCTAAAGCTCTTCGTCGTCACCAGCTCAGCGAGGTGAGTGACTACTAATTTTGTCTGCCGGGGGGGGGGAGATAGGAGGAGAAGATGGTGGTAGGGGGGGGGTGAAGGTGGAGGAAGAGGAGGAGTTGCGTAATAATGAAAAAAATGAATAGGAGGTGGAGGAGGATGGAGAGTATGTGTAGGAGTTTTTGCTTAATAATAAAAGAATGAACAGAGGGGAGAGGAGGAGGAGAAGGAGAAGGAGGAGGAGGAGAAAAAACGATTATAAGAAGAAGAAGAAATAAAGGTGGAGGAGAAAGTGAGATAAGTAGAATAAGAACTAAAATAATTCATTAGGAGAGAACCGAGGATAAAAAAAAAGGAGGAGAAGAAGAAACAGAAATAAAGAAAAAAAAGTGGTTCTCCCATTCCCCTGACGCCTGTTTGGGGGAGGGGCGTTTCAACCTTCGGCTCAGGCGGTAAATGACAACCCAACACTCGCCCACTTAGCAGCGTCGTGTCTGGCGGCGAGGAGGCAACTTTCCACGGCCTTGCTTCTGCCTCTCTCCACACTTGCTCCGCTTCGCCGCCCCCATAGCCTTAGGGCCATATCATTAAACATTGCGTCGGCCAAGCACACACACTCGACATGGGTTTCCTAGGAGCTGTGGGCCTTCCAGGGTAGTTTTATGACCATGGTGGGAGTTTGACATGGCTTCTGTACCATGGACTCTAAATACACTCATGAGAACGCATTTTACCTCGTTTTTTGGCTTTTATAAATAATTATTGTTGTGTATCGGTAGCGTCTAAGAATACCGACATTAGTTACAAATTTGGAGCAGTTCGGGCATGACGTCACACGGTTTTGCTCCGAGGATTCTGCCTCAACGCTCCTTTTCCGCTGCCTTTAACTTGCGTCCTATTTGTCACACATGAAACTCCCCTCTCCGCTTTGTCTTTCTGCCTCTTTCTTACCACTCTGTTCCTCTTCACTGTGTCTCCTTGGTGTTTGTTTCCTCTTCCACTTCCTCTCCTCTCTTCCTTTCCTTGCTTTTATCCTCTTCTTCTTTCATGTTTCTACTTTCTCCTCCCCACCCCACCTCCTTCCCTTTTCCTGCTTGTTCCCTCCCTTTTTTGGTACTTTTCCTTCGTTTTTTTTTCTTTCCTGCAATTATTTTTCCCTTGCAGTTTTTGGCACACCTCTTGTTTGCTTTCAGTTTTGTGGGATAGCTGTGTCCACCCCTGTCCACGCCAGGCACCAGGTTTTGCTGTGTTGTCCATCTCGGTCCAGTGTTGTCAGAAGCAAAGTAATCTTAATGCTGCCCCACTGACCGTCTTCCTGTATGTTCTCCAGTACCTTGTCTGATGGTCTGTGGCAGGTCTGTTGGTGCTGGTCTTCTTTGTCTCCTCGCCTCATTCCGTCTCTGAATGTCCCTCCTCACAGCTTCGGCTTCTGTTTCCTGCTCCCTTTCTTTCTCTACATCATCTTTGCCCCTCTCTTGCCTCTTTTGTGCCTCTCATCAATTCCTCCTCGCCTTAATGTTGTCTCTCTCTCCCAAACTGTATTGGTCAGCATTAACCAGACCTTATCTCGACTATGCGGTTCAGTGCTGTCCCTTTACTATAGAATGGACACCAGTATGTTAGAATATTTGCAGAGGAAGATGAAAAGGGACTCACGAGATGAGAATATCAAATGTGCATCCTCTGGAAAGGCGAAGGACGCGAGGAAGCTTGTTAGAAGTTTATAAATGGATGAAGGGCTGCAGTGAGGGTGATGTCAATAAGTTTCTGGTGGTAAGAGATAAGGGTAAGACACTTAATAATGTGTTTAAGTTGGATGCATTCATAATTAACAAGGATGTGGACTAGTACTGGCTTACCAACAGAGTAGTGAATGAGTGGAACAAGCGTGGCAGTCATGTGGTGAGTGCCAATTCGACCTTTAAAAAGAGGCCAGATACATTCTTGGGTAGTGTAGACTTTATATCCTCTTGTGGACTCCTTACTTTCCTATAATCTCACATTCTTATATATGTGTTATATTTCCTCTGCCCCAGTCCAAACCTTTCCTCCCCTTCCACTCCTTCCTACCCCCAGAACTACCCTCCCCTCGTCTGTAAGTGCCAGATCCGTCCTCAGACACATGTAGCTCTCCCTTACACGGCTTTGTATCCCACGGGTCTCTGTCTCACGGCTATCTCTCACACGGTTGTCGCAGCAGTCCAGAAGTTCCCGTTGACATGTTATATGGCCTGGGAGTGAGAGAAGGAGGGGGAGAGGGGGATACGGGGAGAGAGAGAGAGAGAGAGAGAGAGAGAGAGAGAGAGAGAGAGAGAGAGAGAGAGAGAGAGAGAGAGAGAGAGAGAGAGAGAGAGAGAGAGAGAGAGAGAGAGAGAGAGTGTGTGTGTGTGTGTGTGTGTCATAAGAATTCCAGGTCTGGTGCGTGGAGAGAAAGAAGAGATGCATGTGTGTGTGTGTGTGTGTCTGTCTGTTAGTCTCTCTCTCTCTCTCTCTCTCTCTCTCTCTCACACACACACACACACACACACACACACACACACACACACACAGACACACACACACACAGATAGACAGACAGACAGACAGACATCCCTGCCGTATATTTGCAAGTTTTATTTCATCCTTTTCCTAATAATTCCTGTATCAATTTTGTTTCCTATTAACTACCACTTTCCTTTCTATTCCTCTTCTTCATTGGTCTTTTTTCATCTTTTTCTCATTCTTTTCGTCTCCTTTTTGTCCATTCCTTTCCTCTCTCACCCTCTTACCTCTGCACTTCTTTCCTCAGCCTTCCCTCTTTCATTCCTCTCTCTTCCCTGCTTCCTCTTCCTGTGCTTTTCCTTTCTAACCCGTTTCTTTCTTTTTCACACCTTTCTCCCAACACACACACCATCTCCTTCCGCAACTTTCTTTCCTTCCTTCATTCATTTACTTTCCCTATAATTTGTCTTTTTCATTGTTTCTCCATTGCAATGTTGTTGTTTTTTTTTTACTACATCCTTTATTCCTTTAGTCAACCGTCCTGTTTTCGTCTTCTTTGCCTACTCTCTTGTATTTCATATTTTCTCCTTCCATCCTTCGTATTCTTTTTGCATTACGATATTTCTTAATTAGTCGTAGCTTTTTCATTCTCCTTATCCTTTTTTCTTGTGTTATGTATATGTGTATGTGTTCATATAAATATAAGAGAGAGAGAGAGAGAGAGAGAGAGAGAGAGAGAGAGAGAGAGAGAGAGAGAGAGAGAGAGAGAGAGAGAGAGAGAGAGAGAGAGAGAGAGAGAGAGAGAGAGAGAGAGAGAGAGAGAGAGAGAGAGAGAGAGAGAGAGAGAGAGTCAGAATCAGAATCAGAATCAGAATGCTTTATTCCATTAAAGTACAATGTACAATGGCTTTTCTCTTATTTACTAAATACTTTACATGTAATATAGATATCATATATAAGACTTTCTTTAACTAATCTTTTATCTTAATTACTAAATATTTACATGGGATATCATATATAGGAACTTACTAGATATAATACATATGTACTAGATAAGTGTATATTATGTCCTTCACGCGTTCTTTAGCAAAAGCCTCCTTGAAGAGCGTGAATAGTTAGGGCTTTCTTGAAGCTCGTGAGTGACGGGAGTTCTTTTATATTAGGGGGGAGCTTGTTCCATGCTCTTGGTCCACTTACTAATAGTGACCGCGCACCATTGTCTGTTCTCACTCTTGGGATAAATAGGTCTCCGTTTTGTCTCGTTACAAGTTCGTTAATTTGTGTTACATATGGTAAGTTTAGTAGCCACTCAGGATAATATTTATGGGTCACTTTATACACCATTATGCACTGATCGAATTTCACTTTTCTTTCATCTTTATCCACTTTAGTTCTTGTAACACAGGAGTAGCACGGTCGCGTCTTTTGTAGCCCCCAGCAGCAACTTTGGCAGCGAAGTTTTGCAGTTTTGCACTCGCTGCATGAGGGTCTCATTGGTGTTGCCCCATATTTTAGTCCGTAATTGATTAGACTTAACACTAGTGTCTTGATAACAATCACTCTGGTGTCCTTATCAAATATGTCCTTAATTCTGTTTATGAACATTATAACCCCTATTACTTTTTTGTTGAGTTGATGTATGTGTGTGTCGAACGTCATGTACTTGTCAAAGTAAACACCCAATATTTTAACATGTTTGCTTATTGGTATATCGCTTCCGTCAAAGTTGATGGTCATATCATCTGGTAAGCTCGATAACAGTTGCCGTGTGCCGATAAATATAACTTGGGTTTTGTTAGAGTTCAACATAAGGCCACTTTTTAGGAAGTAAGTCTTGGCATTCGACAGTGTTACTTTAGCTCTGGTTATTAGCTGGTCTATGTTATTAATGTTGTCACTGTGGATAAACTGTGTGTCATCTGCGTACTGAACCAGTATACAGTCGCTGATGTGATCTGAGATATCATTAACAAAAATAGTAAAAAGAATAGGGCCAAGGATAGAGCCTTGTGGGACTCCATGTGTTATTAAGGATTTGGGTGATATGTGATTGTTTAGCCGGACTGATTGAGTTCTGTTTGATAGGTAGTCTTGGATCCAGAAAGGGTCTATACGTAGTTTAAGGCATCGCTGCAGTAAAATGTCGTGGTTAACACTGTCGAATGCCTTCGATAAGTCACATAAAGTTATCAGAGTAATTCTCTTGTTATCTAGGTTACTATATACATTATTGGATATTACTGTGAGAGCGGTTTCAGTAGATAACCTCGGCCTGAATCCGTGTTGAGAGTTAGAAAGTAAAGCATTCCCTTCTAGGTGGTCAGAAAGTTGCTTAGCTACAATTTTTCTAAGACCTTTGATATCACAGGAGGAGAGATATAGGTCTGTAATTGAGTTGATATTGCTATCCCTCCTTTAAAAATCGGGACAACAATGGCATGTTTCCATGGGGTGGGAAATTTACCTGTAACTATTGAGGTGTTGAATATGCATGTTAGGTAGAAGGCTGTAACAAAAAGGCTGTCTTTTGTGAAATTTAAAGAAATGCCATCGCTACCTACAGCTTTGGTCTCCTTTAGTTTGGATATCGTTAGAATTACAGTCTCAACATCAACTGGTTTAGGTCTGAAGAAGTTATTTGTGTCTAAGTTATCAGTAGTGTCATGAGTTACTCGTACGTTGTCTGAGTTAGTATTATTGTTAGTAGAGTCATTTTTGCACCTCTCAAAAGTTTATCTTCCTACGTTAGCGAGGTAGTTGTTAAAATCCTCCGCCTTGTCATTAATATCTTCATTAGTGATGATGTTGTTATTAGGTTTATTGTTAGGCACTATACCTCTAATATTACTCCACATTTGTGACGAGTTGCCTTTACTTTGGCGGAATTTATTATGATAGTATGTCTTTTTTGCCTTGTGAAGCTTATCCTTAACGCGTTTCTTTTTTTCTTTATAATTGTTGTAAAGTTGTGTGTTGTGTCGATCTAATTTTAGCTGGCCTTGTAAGCTATCCCTGTACTTCATGTTATCTCTTACTTCTTTGTCAATCCAGGGAGCAGGTGGTCTATTTATATATTTAGTCGTCATTGGGGCAACTTGATCTAGACAAAAATTGAATATTGTGTTAAGTATATTCACCTGTTCGTCAATGTTATCAGTTAACGTGATATTATTTAAGCAGTCTGAGCTGGTTAGCAATGCTTCACAAAAGTTATCTTTATTGTATGTAGCCATGCTTCTGAAAGTTTTCTTTATTTTTGTTCGTTTGGGTTTGCTAATGTCGATTTTTGAGATAATCATGTCGTGATCTGCGATAGTACTGGGAAGGCAATCAGAGGCAACAATACTTTCTTTTTTGTTTGTGATTAGGACATCAAGTAGTGTGGCAGACTGGGGGGTGACACGTGTTGGTTTACTTATTACTTGGAATAAACCGCAAGCTTCAATTATTTTCTGCAGGTTGCTGTTGTTAACTAGAAGGTTATCGTTAAGATCGCCGAACACATACATGGGTTTCTTTCTTAGGTTAACGTGCTTGAAGACTTCCATTAGATAATCATATGAGGTAGCGGGGGCTTTGGGATGTCTGTATAAGCATCCTACAATGATTGATGGCAGTTTTCTGCTTTGAACTGAGAGAGAGAGAGAGAGAGAGAGAGAGAGAGAGAGAGAGAGAGAGAGAGAGAGAGAGAGAGAGAGAGAGAGAGAGAGAGAGAGAGAGAGAGAGAGAGAGAGAGAGAGAGAGAGAGAGACACAGAGAGAGAGAGAGAGAGAGAGAGAGAGAAATGGAGAATTGAGGGAAAACATTGAAGAGAAAGAAATAAGGAAAAGCAGAAAACGAAGAAAAACTGCAAAATGTGAAGGAGAGAGAGAGAGAGAGAGAGAGAGAGAGAGAGAGAGAGAGAGAGAGAGAGAGAGAGAGAGAGAGAGAGAGAGAGAGAGAGAGAGAGAGAGAGAGAGAGAGAGAGAGAGAGAGAGAGAGAGAGAGAGAGAGAGAGAGAGAGAGAGAGAAGATGAGGCAGAGGGAAAGAGGAGTGCGGGCAATTGGGGAGAAAAAAAAAAGGAGGTGTAAAAGAGTATAAATGTGCAGATGGAAGGAAATAAATAATATAGAAAAGAGATGAAGTGGAAAAGCATTAAAGAAGAAGAGAGGAAGAGAAGGAAGAATAGTCAAAGAAGGCAGGTGAAAAACGGAAGAAGGGAAGAAAATAGAAGAAGAATCGAGAGGGAAAACAAAGATAAAGAAGAAGACAAGTGCAGAAGGAAAGAAGGGAATAAGATTGGAGGAAAATGGAGAGAGGAAGCACTGGAGAAGATAGTAAGAGGAGAGGGGAGAAGAGTAAAAAAATGTAGGAATGGATGGTAGAAAAAGTGAAAAGCATTGGAGAGGAAGAAAAGAGGAAGAAAAATGAAAGAAGATTGGAAAGGAGGGCTGAAGGCTGTCACGGGAATGGCTGCTGTTGTAAATAGGAATGTGATTTTTTTCTTTATCTTTTCCTTTCCGTCGCTTCATCACTTCTCCCCGACGCGAGTGTTGCGCTACTCTGCCTGATTGATCACCGCTCGAATGTGCCGCCGGAACATTCTGAAATCACCACCACCACCACCACCTTCACTTTCATCATCACCACCACCTCTATTTTCACCATCAACAATAACTACAGCACAACCACCATCACTACCAGCAATACCCCATTCACTACCACAAATATCATCACCTAAATTCCTTTCATCACTATTTTTCTTCACTTTGCATGCCTCCTTCGACGGTATCTATCTCATTATCATTATCAATATAACTACCATTTGTATCATCTCACCATTCATAATTATCACCACCACCATCTCTGCTCCACCTCCATCACAACCCCTGTCAAGACCACCACCGCCACCAGTATCACCACCGCTCCACGCCACCAGAGGGCCAAGGACAACAACACCTTGTCTGAGATCTCCACTTCTTTCGTGTGTTTTGCTGGATTCCCGCTACCGCTTCCCTACAGCTGTTGCGGAGAGCAACATCGAGGTCCAGTTTACCCTCATATGACATTTGGGTTCTTGGTGTTTGGACTTAGCCTGTAGACTTTGATGAAATTCAACTCGACCGGCTGGGCCCCTCTGGTCAGTGGGCTTCATTTCTGCGCATGCGCAGTGCCTCTGGTGTGACGTCATGGATACGTCACCCTGTCATAGTAGTGAGGCTTCCATACCCCCTCGCTCCCTACGTCCGTCATGGAGCCATCGGGGCCCGTCTCCCTGGCGGATCTTGAGGCTGACTTGGCGCTGAGCGACGAGGATGCAATGGATCGCGACGACTGGCCGCCACCGCGTCTTGCAAGCCAGGTTCCCCTCTCCGGCAAGCGCCCCATATCCCACGACACTGACAGTAACAGTGAGCCGTCTTCCCCTGCTGCTAAGGCCTCTAAGCAGAGGGGGTCGTCTGACTCTCAGGACGCCATATCAGCCCAGAACAGCAGCCCTCCCCCGCCCCAACCTCTCATGGACTCCTCGCGCGATGCCCCGTTGCTGAGCGCCTCTCACCTACCAGCCTTCGCCCCCAGGGTTGACTACGTCAAGCTACTCTTCAAGGACAACCCGACAGTAGATCTCAAGCTTCGTTGGTTGTCCGAAGTCACCCGAAATTTTCAACTTGACCGTGACCAGGCTGAAGTCAAGATGGCAGCCATAACGTCTCGCTTCGTATACGTCTCCCGCCGCCGCACGGATGTCATCGACAGCGTGACGAGTGGGGAGTTTCTGTCCTCACCCTCGAGCTCCAAGACTTCCAGAAAGGCCTCGCAAGTTTCCTACGTACCTCCTAGCTCGTTACCCTGTCTGTGCTGACCCTGCCTTGGCCAAGGAGTTACCGGGCATCTACTCTGCTCGCCGATTTTACCAGAATGGCTCTCCCCTTCCCCGCCTGGTCGTCACCTGAGCCTCCTGAACCACCACCCCGAGTGTCAGCTTCAGCTTCCTTCCGTGCCTGCCACCCTGTGAGCTTCTGCAGGATGCAGGACGAGCGACCATGGTGCTTCCGATGCTGGGGCCTCGGCCACATATCCTGTTACTGTTCTGCGGCTGAGCGTTGTGCATGGTGCTGGCCCTCACGATTCACGCACCTGCCCACACCGCAACCCTCCTCGTATTCTACTGCTTCTGACCTGCCTCCACTCAGCCACAGCCCCGCCTCCGGACACGTCGCTCTGGAAATGTCCCTGCTGTCATCAAGCAGGAGTGAGCGTCTGGCATGGGTGCGCGAGGCGCCAGCCCAATGTGGCCCCTGCTGCCTCGCGCCCAACTCACCCAGCGCCGCCGCCACCACTAAGCCTCCCTGCCGCTCCTCGTGTTTCGCCCGCCACCTCTGACTACCCACAAGTGACTGCACTTCGGGACGCTGTTGCCTCTCTCAAAACTCAGGTTTCTGCTTTCAATGAACGTTTTGAGGCACTTAAACTTGCCTAAATACCTTAGTTGCCAAGCAGGCCACGCTCGAGACGACCTTGAATTCATTGGTTGAGTCTCAGCAAGTCGTCATTGCTTCCATCGCTACAATTACGGAGAAGCTGAGCTCCGTGACCCCACCTCACCAGCCTGCCTGCTCTCGCCAGGGACCCTCCTCACCTAGCGCGGCACCCGGCCGCACCACTGCCACTTCATCATCTGCCCGTTGTCCTCCTAAAGGCCATGCTCGATAATCTGGTTGATCTCCATGTCCTCTCGTGGAATGCCTGCGGGATTACGAATTGGGCTAAGCTTACTGCACTTAAGGGATATGTGCACCGTCACCACCCAGATGTCATCTTCATCCAAGAGGCATTTGTTGGCCACGCTCTACCTGTGGGGGAGGCACCTCTCTCATCGGATACGTGTCCTATGTTCATCGGGATAGACACGGACTTGTTGCCTATTTTGACTCCTCTGTTCAGCATCGTTTCTTCAGAACTCTGTGGACGGTGACACAAACTTCCAGCTTTTTGAGGTCACTGTTGGGGCGGGCACCGTACGGATATGCAACGTACTCTGCACCGGGCAGGATGGATCCTAATGTTCTCCCAGCTCCTACCATTCGTGGCATGGTGTACATGGGCGACTTCAACGCCAGACACCCTGCCCTAGGAGACCTCTCTGGCACTGTCAATCGCAACGGGACTCATCTCCTGACTACATTCGTCGCAATCGGCTGACTCGATGGGACACTGCTGGCGCTACCCACGCTCGGGGCGGTGTACTAGATCACATCCTTACCTGTGGACTCGTGGCGTCCCAGGTCAGGTGCTCATCGGTTCCGGCACTCTTCTCTGACCACATTGCTCTCAGTGTCCATTACCCGTTCCTGCCACACATACTCCAGCCCAAACCCGCTCTCGCATTACAATCCCACCCAAGTACCGTCCTACTTTCATTTCTTACATGTCTAGTCAACTTCCTACATTTGACCTCCACTGCCCTGAAAAGTTATACTCTTCACTTGTCAATGCCACGCACGCCTTCTATACTCGTTACGTCAGTAAGCCACAGTAGGCGTCGATCTGCTGCCCCCACCTGGACCCTGGATGACCGCATCGCTCTGGCGGAGAGGAAGGTGACGGAGGACGGCCTCGTCTTTCAGCAACGCCCATGTTCCGATACTCTACACCAGTATCAGCTGTCAAGGGACGACTTGGTTGCCCTGCAGCGTTGTGTGCAGACAGACTCGTGGCACAAACTCACTGACAGCATCAACCATCAAACGAGTGTTGCCTCCATGTGGCACCTTATCAACAAGGTTGTGAAAAAGAAAACCCCTAGTGCCCTCCACCACAGCCCTGCTCACTACGCACAAGATCTTATCGATGAATGGTCAGCACAGTCTCGCGTCACCAACCTTCCAGCGCACGTGCAAGCCGCTCTCCGCCCAGGATAATTACCGTGCACTCCGTCTCACTGCTGCCTTGCTGAACAGGGATGAAGAGGATGATGTAGCCATAACGGACAACGAGCTGCGACGTGCCCTCGCCAGGGTAAGGCAACATCTCCAGGGGATGATGGCATTACCTATGCAGTTCTGCGGGCTCTCCTGGACGTCCCTAGCAACCCTCTCCTCCAGCTGTACACCCTCTGTCTCCGCCTCGGTTACGTGCCGCGAGCTTGGACCTGCAGCACGATTGTGCCCATCCCTAAACCGAGCACCGATAAGTTCCGACCTATCTCCCTCACCTCCTGTTTCTCAAAGGTTTTTGAACGTATTCTCCTCTCCCGTCTTATGTTCCGGCTGCAGGACAAGCTGTCGCCCAGACTTTATGGCTTTTTGCCACAGCGAGGAACGCACCACTGCCTAATGGAGCTCTACACTCGTCTCTCTCCCGCCAGTGTTGTGGCCTTCATCGACCTCAAAAGTGCCTTTGACGTCGCCAACGGAGATATCATTTTGGATCAATTAGTCGATTTTGGTGTCAAAGGGAACCTACTGAGGTGGATCAGGGGTTACCTGCGTAATAGAACGTCTCGTGTTCTATTCAAGGGGCGTGCAGTACCACAAAACGCTTTGAGCTCGGTGCCCCACAAGGTGGTGTTCTTAGTCCCTTGTTCAACATCCTCGTCCACCGCCTTCTTTCTCTACTTCCTGACGTCGACGGAACGACCATCACATGCTATGCAGACGACATTTGCATTCACTCAAGTTCTCCAGAAGATCTGCAACGCTACCTCCATTCTTTCTACGTGTCTGCCTCTTCGTGTGGCCCCATTATCTCCCCAGACAAGAGCAGAATCTTCTCACCCCGTCCTGCAAGAACACTGCCAGACTTCGCTGTGGGTAACACCATCATACCTTTGTGCACGCAATATCTCTACCTGGGCGCCCCAGTCCGTATCACCACTTACATCCCAGCGAGACAGCGCGTGCATCCCCTTGTCCAGGACTTGCTAGCCCGACTGCAGCGACGTCTCGCTCCGCTCCGTTGGCTGACCAGCTACGCTGCCGGTGTGTCCATCCCTGTGGCCAGAACCATATACATAACGTTTATCCGATCTGTAGTTGACTATCTCTCTCCTGCACTTTGTCAACTCTCCAGAGCAACTTTACAGCCTCTTGAAAAGTTCCAGAATCAGGCAATAAGGCTCATTCTTGGTTGCCCCGTCTCCACCAGAATTGTCAATATGCAACGTGAACTACAGCTTCCGCCACTTGTGGACAGAATATACACCAACGTTACCTATTTCAGCATCAAATGTCTGCATCGCCCTCACCTCTCTCCCCACTTCTCTCACGTCATCGAGACCTCACTAGATCCAGCTGCACCTCGTCCTCTGCATCGTAGTGGTGGTCACACACTGGTCAGCACTGTCAGCTCAAACATTCAGAGGCTCAACATCAACATCGTGGCGGAGGACGTGGATCGCGGCCCCCCTCCCTGGCAGACTCCCGTGCCAGCAGTCACCTACACTCTGACTTCCACGTCTGACCTACCTCAGCTCCAGCGACAACGAGCCCTGGAAACCATCGCCAGATTGTCCTCGTCTTCGCGTGGCCCACCACCTCTACACCGACGGTTCCCTTCAAGGGGACGGCAGTGCTGGCTGTGCTGTGTTCTCCCCGAATATGGAGACTGCGTTCGGGTGTTGAGCAGGGCGTCGTCTCCCGAATTCGTCTAGTTCTACGTACTGTGAGCTCCATGGACTCTTGGATGCTGTCACTTTGTTATCGCGGAGCAGACTCAACGGCCTCATCATCTGAGACTCAAAATCTGCTCTCCGTGCCCTCTCCTCCCCCAGGCCTACATACCAGCAACTGGTCACACAAATTCTCCGCCGCCTTGCCACAGCCCTCGAGAGTTCACTGACGGTGCACTTTTATGGATTCCGTCACACATCGGTCTCTTGGCCAACGATGTTGCGGACCGTCTTGCAAGGGCTGCCTGTGACCAGGACCCGCCAGCTGCTGGTGCCGCTGCTACCTCCTTGCCGTGGTGCAAGAAAATGGTACGCCAAGCTGCCTGCTCCTCCACCCGTCACCGTAGCGATGCTGAGAGGGCCGCCAGTGCGTCTATCCAGCACTACGAACACTTCCTGCCTCGTCCACACATGTACCGTCGCTCCGGTCTCATGGTTCGCCGCCATAATGTAGTGTGTGCTCGTCTCTGGCTTGGGTACCGGCGAGTCGAAGACATCTTGAAGGGGTAAACTGGGATAATTTAGGATTCATGAGGGCCAGAACTGCGGATTGGAGAGCCAGGAGAACCAGGTAGAAATGTCTTACAATAATTTAGTTAGAGTAATAGTAGAGGGGCAAGAACAGCATATACCACAGCGAACACTTAGAAAAGAAAACAATGATCCTAACTGGATGACTCGTGGACTAAAACACGAGATTGGGTTAAAGAAGGGAATTTATCAGAAAATAAAGAATGGGGAAACACATCTCCGGGGCCGGTACGTCGAACTATCTAGATTAGTTAAGAAAAACACCAGGATAGCAAAAAAAGAACTATGAGATCAAAGTAGCAAATGAGGCGAAAAGTAATCCTAAGGGCTTCTTTCAGATGTATAGAACAAAAACACGTGAGAAATTTGACCTCTGAAAACAAACACATGGGAGCTAGTAGAAAATTACGAAAATATGAGCACTTTGTTGAACGACTACTTCCTTTCAGTATTCACACAGGAGGATCGAACGACTATACCGGAAAGAGTTCAGGTGTACGAGGGCGGGGATGGCGATAAATTGAGGGATATAATCATTACCAGGCAAGTAGTTCAGGATGAGATAGATAAGCTTAAGAAGAACAAGTCGCCAGGTCCTGACGGGATATTTCCGAGGGTATTAAAGGAGTTAGGTGATATAATCAGTGACCACTAACCGACATCGTTAAGATGTCGGTAAATATTGGCTATATGCCGAGCCTATGGAAAGTAGCTAATGTGACGCCGATTTTAAAAAGGGGACAGGTCAGTTGCTTCAAACTATCGCCCAATTAGCTTAACATCGGTTATAGGGAAGATGCTGGAGTCCATAATAGCCAGGAACATTCGGGAGCATTTAGAGAAACATAGCTTAATTCACGACTCGCAGCATGGGTTCACAAAAGGTAGGTCATGCCTCACCAATCTCTTGTCCTTCTACAATAAAGTATTTGAGGCGGTTGACAGAGATGAAAATTATGATGTAATCTATCTTGATTTTAGTAAAGCGTTTGACAAAGTTCCTCACCAACGACTGTTGCTTAAATTACAGGCTCACGGAGTAGAGGGTAAAGTTTTGAACTGGGTCAAGGCGTGGCTTAGCAATAGGAAGCAAAGAGTGCAAATCAATGGTAAAAGATCTGACTGGGGATGTGTTACGAGTGGGGTCCCACAAGGTTCGGTATTAGGTCCACTTTCGTTTATTATTTATATCAATGACTTAGACACAGGAATTAGTAGTGATGTTAGTAAATTTGCAGATGATACCAAGATCGGTAGAGTAATTGAGTCGGATCAGGACGCTAGTATTCTCCAAGGTGAACTCAACAGATTATATGACTGGGCGGATAAATGGCAGATGGAGTTCAATGTAGGGAAGTGCAGTATTCTGAGTGTAGGTAGGAACAACCCCTCACATAACTATTGCTTAAATGACACTCTCATAAGTAGGTCTGGGTGCGAGAGGGATTTAGGGGTCTTAGTGAGCTCTGATCTCAGTCCAAGGGCACAATGCATTCAAGCTAGAAATCGAGCTAATAGGGTACTGGGATTTATTTCAAGGAGCGTAAGCAACAGAAGCCCCGAAGTCTTCCTCAAACTCTATTTAGCATTAGTTAGACCTCATCTTGACTATGCGGTTCAGTTCTGGTCACCCTACTATAGAATGGATATCAAAATGTTAGAATCGGTGCAGAGGAGGATGACTAAGATGATTCAGGGGTTGAGAAACTTGCCATACGAGGAAAGACTCAAACAGTTAAACTTGCATTCTCTAGAAAGGCGAAGGGTGCGTGGAGACATGATCGAGGTTTATAAATGGATGAAGGGCTTTAATAAGGGAGACATTCATAAGGTTTTGTTGGTAAGAGAACCGGGTAGGACACGAAGTAACGGGTTTAAACTGGATAAATTCAGATTCAACAGGGACATAGGCAAAAATTGGTTTACTAACAGGGTGGTGGATGAGTGGAATAGGCTTAGCAGTCATGTGGTGAGTGCCAATACAATTGTCACATTCAAAAATAGACTAGATAAATTCATGGACAGCGATATTAGGTGGGGTTAGATACACGGGAGCTTAGGGTCAAAGGAGCTGCCTCGTACAGGCCTACCGGCCTCTTGCAGACTCCTGCGTTCTTGTGTTCTTGTGTTCTTGTGAGTGTGGCAGCTGGCCGAGGCGGGGGACGCGCATCACTTCTCCTCCTGCAAGCTGTGTGACGCGCCCAATGCTAACACCCTTGAACACTATTGCTTGGAGTGTCCACGTGTTGCTGACTTAATACCACGAGGACTCTCACTTGTGGAGACATGTAGATATTTATCGTCTGGAAACAATCTAGATGTTATCCTCACTCGACATCCACATTTTGGGGGATGCTAAATTATTATTATTATTTTTTTTTTCCCCTACTGTTGACTCAGTATCACAGCGTGCCCTGTGAGGCACGAGTCGCCTGTATCGAGGTTAGCATCCTGAACATGTACTAGGCTTGGCACCCTTGCGTGTAATAAATTAATCAAAACAAAGTATCACCACCACCTCTAATAATATTGTCGTCTATCATAATCGTCATCACCATCATTATCCCCTACACCAACCCACCCACCACCACCATCACCATCATCATCACCTACACCAACCCACCCACCACCACCATCACCATCATTATCACCTACACCAACCCACCCACCACCACCATCACCATCATCATCACCTACACCAACCCACCCACCACCACCATCACCATCATTATCACCTACACCAACCCACCCACCACCACCATCACCATCATTATCACCTACACCAACCCACCCACCACCACCATCACCATCATCATCACCTACACCAACCCACCCACCACCACCATCACCATCATTATCACCAACACCAACCCACCCACCACCACCATCACCATCATTATCACCTACACCAACCCACCCACCACCACCATCACCATCATTATCACCTACACCAACCCACCCACCACCACCATCACCATCATCATCACCTACACCAACCCACCCACCACCACCATCACCATCATTATCACCTACACCAACCCACCCACCACCACCATCACCATCATCATCACCTACACCAACCCACCCACCACCACCATCACCATCATAATCACCAACACCAACCCACCCACCACCACCATCCCCAGCACCCTCCTTATCACCAACCCCAACCCACCCACCACCACCATCACCATCATCATCACCTACACCAACCCACCCACCACCACCATCACCATCATTATCACCTACACCAACCCACCCACCACCACCATCACCATCATCATCACCTACACCAACCCACCCACCACCACCATCACCATCATCATCACCTACACCAACCCACCCACCACCACCATCACCATCATTATCACCTACACCAACCCACCCACCACCACCATCACCATCATTATCACCTACACCAACCCACCCACCACCACCATCACCATCATCATCACCTACACCAACCCACCCACCACCACCATCACCATCATTATCACCTACACCAACCCACCCACCACCATCACCATCATCATCACCTACACCAACCCACCCACCACCACCATCACCATCATCATCACCTACACCAACCCACCCACCACCACCATCACCATCATCATCACCTACACCAACCCACCCACCACCACCATCACCATCATCATCACCTACACCAACCCACCCACCACCACCATCACCATCATTATCACCTACACCAACCCACCCATCACCACCATCACCATCATCATCACCTACACCAACCCACCCACCACCACCATCACCATCATCATCACCACCAACCCACCCACCACCACCATCACCATCATTATCACCTACACCAACCCACCCACCACCACCATCACCATCATTATCACCTACACCAACCCACCCACCACCACCATCACCATCATTATCACCTACACCAACCCACCCACCACCACCATCACCATCATCATCACCTACACCAACCCACCCACCACCACCATCACCATCATTATCACCTACACCAACCCACCCACCACCACCATCACCATCATTATCACTACCACTATTACTGTCACTACAATTACTACTACTACTACTACTACTACTACTACTACTACTACTACCACCACCACCTCACAGTATAATACAAAACGGAAGATCGTCTGATGAAATGAACACACACACAAAAAAAAACATGCACACAGTCCAATCCAATGCACAGTGGCGGACACATGAAACAGAAACACCTGAGCCACCCGCGCGGAGGTGTGGTGCTCTCTGGACATGGTGCCACTGATGAGTGTGAAGCTTCACCAGGTTTGCTTCATCAGTCGCTGGGACGAATCGAACGCGGTTATTATTGCTGCTTCTGTGTAGGGTCGTCGGTGGTGTGTGCATGTCCCGCCTGACAGTGCAAAAGCGTTTGGTGACTATATCAAGAAAATGACTTATATTCCACAATATATTCGTATTTTATTCACATGAAACACATGCTTCGTAATCGTGACTCGACAACCCTCACGATCCATGATATATTCCGACGGCCAGGATAACAACCATTATAACATTATCATCGCCTATGATAACAATCAAAGAATTGCCGTGACCACCTTCTACCTGATGGTGAGTCTGAAAACGGCAGAACTCTCCCACTGACGCAATAATATGAGATGTTGCTACAGGAGGAGGCAGAGCGGGGCCTCGGGGTGACAAGCAGGAGGGTGTTGGGAAGGGGAGGAGTGAAGGAGCAAGGGACGGTGGACTTGATAGGCGACAGGAGCTACGTTGGGAGGGATAGATTATAAGTGATAACAAGGCTACATTATTGTTTCATGGAAATACTGAATTTTCGTCAGACCCGAATCATTATATATTATAATTTACTAGCATGGTTTATATGAATTCATAATACTTTCTACATCAGAATGGATACTTCATGTGCTAATACTTATGGCTTCTTTAGTTTGACAGACATTACACCTGTTGTCATAGGCGCTACGAAATAGTTAGGCAGGCAAGCCTAGCAGGCATATAACTGGTTGAGTGTGACCACCCTGAGAAAGAGAGAGTGGTAGGGAGAAGTGATTCATACATGTGGAGAGGATACTACAACAATATGAATAATTACTACTACTACTACTACTACTACTACTACTACTGCTACTACTTCTATTATATAATACACCCTTGTTACAGTGGAGAGAACGGCGCACGTCATGAATTGATTTTCTTCTTGTTCGTTTCCCTAAACTCTTGAGGTGACGTGTTTGCAGGAAGGGAAAGGTTGCGACACAAACGTTTGCCGCGTCTGGCGTGAGTACTTTAACAGCCCGTCATCGTCATCCATGACTCCACCACATGGGCCACTCCCCCCACCATCTGAAAACCTCCCGAACGGAACATCGTTTAACAGGAAAGAGTGGGTAACCCTAAACCGTGCCAGGGCTGGAGTTGGCAAGACAAACGGCAACCTTCAGAGGTGGGGACTGGCGGCTAGCGCAGCCTGCCCCTGTGGTGAGCCCAATCAAACAACGGAACATATTCTCCGAGGCTGCGTGTTGGGCCCAAGCTGCTCCAACCAAGATCTCCTGGAAGCAAACGAAAGATCCCTCCAGTGGTGCCAGTGGTTGAGTGACAAGATATGATGATCGTCATCCATGTTGCCAGGAACTTGGACATTTCATACATGAACTTATAAAGCAAACCAATCACAGGGAAGCATTGCAAGGCGAAATTGCTGCGTGGAAGGAAGCAGTGCAGGGACAAGCAGGAACAACGAGAGCCCCATGGCGGCAGGATTCCCGCTTTCCACACCATCTTTCATTCACATCTCAGACTTACACAAACTGTGACAACGGCTTTCACCGAGTAGTTAAAATATTTTAATATACGTTCCCAACGCCTCCAAAAGTTCTTAACCCGAACCTTGAGGCGGACGGGAATGTTTCTTGCGCGGGGTCCGAAGAGGAGGAGGCTGCCGGCCCCGGCCCAGTCGAGGAGCAGGCCGGCGACACCTTCGCGGAAGGGGCCTCCTCCACTGCCCCCTCGTCCCGAGACATTCCGTTACTTAGACGCCCGTGAACAATGCGCCCGTAAACGATGCGAAACACGTACACAATGCGCCCGTAAACGATACGAAACACGTAAATAATGCGAAAAACGTACACAATGCGCCCGTAAACGATGCGAAACACGTAAATAATGCGAAAAACGTAAACGATGCGAAAACGTAAATATGCGAAAACGTACACAATGCGCTCGTAAACAATGCGAAACACGTAAATAATGCGAAAAACGTACACAATGCGCCCGTAAACGATGCAAAACACGTAAACGATGCGAAAAACGTACACAATGCGAAACACGTAAACGATGCGAAAAACGTAAACGATGCGAAACACGTAAACGATGCGAAACACGTAAACGATGCGAAACACGTAAACGATGCGAAACACGTAAACGATGCGAAACACGTAAACGATGCGAAACACGTAAACGATGCGAAACACGTAAACGATGCGAAACACGTAAATGATGCGAAACACGTAAACGATGCGAAACACGTAAACGATGCGAAACACGTAAACGATGCGAAACACGTAAACGATGCGAAACACGTAAACGATGCGAAACACGTAAGCGATGCGAAACACGTAAACGATGCGAAACACGTACACAATGCGCCCATAAACGAGACGAAACTCGTAAAGTAGAGGACTTGGCCAAAAAGAAACACGACTCAGCACAAAAAACACAAGACTCAGCAAACAAAACCCTAGACTCAGTCACCTCAAATAACCCAAAACGAGGTGGGTGGGTGAGTGGGTGGGCGGGTGAGGGGAGGAGGGGGGATAGGTGAGTGGGTTGGTGGGCAGGGAGGGCAGGAGGAGGAGGGAGGGAGGTTCGCAGTCAGGCAGGTGTATGCCAGCCACCTCCCGCTCACCTCTGCCTACCCTACCTACCTACCTCCCCTACCACCCTGCCTACCACCCTCCCTCGCTCCCTGGCTCTCTCCCATCACGCCTGCCTGCCATCCTACCCGCCCACTTGCGAAGCTGCAACACACCTCCCTCAAAACACACTGACTGGCACACAAAAACACAGCCAAACGAGGTGGGTGGGTGAGTGGATTCGTGGGGGTGGAAGGAGAGGGAGGAGGAGGATATCGGTGGGTGGGTATAGGTAAGGAGGGCAGGAGGGGAGGGGGATGGAGGCTCGCAGCGGGGTAGGTCTATGCTAGCTACCTTCCCACTCACCTCCCTCCCTCCCATCCTTCCTACCTACTTACTTCCCTACCTACCAGCCTACCTACCACCCTCCCTGGCTCCCTGCCTCTCTCCCACCACGCCTACTTACCATCCTACCCACCCACTTGCGAACCTGCAACACACCTCCCTCAAAACACACTGACTGGCACACAAAAACATACGACTGAGTCCCTCAAAACACACTGACTGTCACACAAAAACACAAGACTGAGTCCATTAAAAACACACTGACTGGCACTAAAAACGAGCGGGGTCCGAAGAGGAGGAGGCTGCCGGCCCTGGCCCAGTCGAGGAGCAGGCCGGCGACACCTTCGCGGAAGGGGCCTCCACCACTGCCCCCTCGTCCCGAGGCATTCCGTTACTTGGACGCCAGTGAACAATGCGCCCGTAAACGATACGAAACACGTAAACGATGCGTCCGTAAACGATGCGAAAACGTAAACATGCGACCGTAAACGATGCGAAAACGTAAACAATGCGACCGTAAACGATGCGAAAACGTAAACAATGCGAACGTAAACGATGCGAAAACGTAAACAATGCGAACGTAAACGATGCGATAACGTAATCAATGCGAACGTAAACGATGCGAAAACGTAATCAATGCGAGCGTTAACGATGCGATGCGACCGTAAACGATGCGAAAAAACGATGCGAAAACGTAAACAATGCGACCGTAAACTATGCGAAAACGTAAACAATGCGAAAATAAACGATGCGGAAAACGTAAACAATGCTCCCGTAAACAATGCGAACTTAAAAGATGCGAAAAACGTAAACAATGCGACCGTAAACGATGCGAAAACGTAAACAATGCGAACGTAAACGATGCGAAAACGTAAACAATGCGACCGTAAACGATGCGAAAACGTAAACAATGCGACCGTAAACGATGCGAAAACGTAAACAATGCGACCGTAAACGATGCGAAAACGTAAACGATGCGAAAAACGTAAACAATGCGACCGTAAACGATGCGAAAAACGTAAACAATGCGACCGCAAACAATGGGAAAAACGTAAACAATGCGACCGTAAACGATGGGAAAAACGTAAACAATGCGACTGTAAACGATGCGGAAAACGTAAACGATGCGAAAAACGTAAACAATGCGACCGTAAACGATGCGTAAACAATGCGCCCGTAAACGATGTGAAAAACGTAAACAATGGGAAAAACGTAAACAATGCGACCGTAAACGATGGGAAAAACGTAAACAATGCGACTGTAAACGATGCGGAAAACGTAAACGATGCGAAAAACGTAAACAATGCGACCGTAAACGATGCGAAAAACGTAAATAATGCGGATTTATGATATTCGTTGTTATTATTATTATTATATATGTTCCATGTGGTTCACAGTTGTATGTATGGCACCTATGTGAAATGTTTAACCCTTTTTCTTCATAGTTTCTCAAGGCCGTGTTAAAGAAAACGGGACACTGGCCGTGGCCTGCTGCGCTCACTCAAGGTCAGGTCCAGCGTACACACACACACACACACACACACACACACACACCTCTTTCCACGTGCAAACTCTTTCACTATGTAAGCACTTTTTCATATTTTTCCTTACCGTCATACACTAAACCTTCCACTTCCTCCTCCTCCTCCTCCTCCTCCTCGGCTGTGCTTTTGTGTAAACTCGGCTAAACTCTCTTTCTCTCGACTCTTTCTAATTCCAAAGTTTATCTCGAGGCTTTGAAACTTTTATTGAAGGCGAAGTCGGAATAGTGGAGTGGCGAGATGCGCGGAAGGCTGTATGCAAACACTTAGGGGGGAGGAGGAGGAGGAGGAGGAGGAAGAAAAGGAGGATATCTAGTAAGGGGAGAAAGATAAGAAAAAGGATAAGCAGCAGAATGAATGAGAAAGAAGTAGTAGGCTTAAGGAGGAGAAGGGGGAATAAAGGAAGAACAGGGGAAAGAAAAGTGAATGAAAACAGAAGTAGGAGCAAGAAAAAGAAGAACCGGAGGACTAGGACTAAAAACGAGGAGGTGTAGGAGGGATTAAAATCGAAAACTAATGAAGAAAGGAGAAAGGAAGGAAAAGTAAAGAAGAGAGAGAGAGAGAGAGAGAGAGAGAGAGAGAGAGAGAGAGAGAGAGAGAGAGAGAGAGAGAGAGAGAGAGAGGAGAGAGAGAGAGAGAGAGAGAGAGAGAGAGAGAGAGAGAGAGAGAGAGAGAGAGAGAGAGAGAGATGATTTAAGCTTGATCTGATACTGAATTTGTTGCCCTTCTCGCCGCTGAGTCGAAAGTTATGTGTGAAAAGTTACCAGAGGAGAGAGAGAGAGAGAGAGAGAGAGAGAGAGAGAGAGAGAGAGAGAGAGAGAGAGAGAGAGAGAGAGAGAGAGAGAGAGAGAGAGAGAGAGAGAGAGAGAGAGAGAGAGAGAGAGAGAGAGAGAGAGAGAGCAGTTTTGACAAAATGCTTTTTTGGAGGTATTTCTTAATAATTTCTCGTCACTTTCCCGAAACTCAATAATGATTCATCTCGATAACCGATGCCGCGCTTGTCTCATTACGCGGTGCCTGGCGGGGCTGACGCGGTACTGGCGCGGAAAATGAACGCTGAACTGTGAACCAAGGATGATTCTTATTAATGAAGAAAATATTTAATCATTCATTACTGAATAAAATATATGAATAATATGCCCACATGCGTTTCATAGTTTTTTTGCGTGTTTGTTATTCTCCACAAACCTGCTGACAGACAGAAAAACAAGCAGACAAACAGACAAACAAACAGCACCGAAAACAAACTTCTTGTTATATTGAAAAAAAAAATACATCAGTGAATTGAATGTGATTTTGATTATTTATAGCTCATTTAACTTCGTTATAGAAATGGTATAACAAGTTCGCAATAACGAAAAAAATAATTTGATCTTCAAAAGTCCGCAATACTGTCTTCATCATTCTAAAGAAAATTAATATTAGATAAAAAAAATTGAATTCCTCATGTGGTTGTCGCTAATATTCGTGTCAAGGTGTTGTGTTACCTTCCTGCCAGACGTGTAATGGCGAGCAGGGAAAAGCTGCAGCAACATGTCGAATGGAGCATAACAAAAGGTGATATAGAGTGTGAGAAATTGCTGTGTGGCTGTGTATTACTTTGCTCTTCCTCGCTTCCAAAACTTGAAAGATAATTACGGTAGAAGAGTGGACCGCTAGGCGACAACGGGGAACAGGATCGGATAATGTTATGAGAAAAGACGGTACATTTAAGTGCAGCCTGGCGATGCCCCAGTCAGTTAATCATTTTGTCAATCAGAGGGTCAAGAGTGGCTGTGTGGCTCTTTGGTATTCTGTTCCACTTCATTTCCGGAACATGAACGATCATTTTGTTAACAGTAAACTCATAGCAGCAACAGTCAGTGAGTTAATGAGAAATGAGCTAATGGACAGGTGAGAAAGTATGACTTGCGTAAACACAGTTACCTTTCCTTAATGACTGCCTCAGGGTGTCATCTCGCGGCTTACCTGGAAAAGGAGAACGGACATATGTAAGTTTTATAAAGGTCACTTTCCTTATATATATACTAACTTCAGTTACGTAGGGAAGTAGAACAGGAAAAAGTAAAAAAAAAATAAAGCGAAAATAAGTGAAATAAAAAGAATAGTAAAGGAAAAAGATAAAGTAAAAAATAGGTAGATGAAAAGTAGGAGTACTGAAAGAGATGAAGGAGACAGGAAGAAAAGAACAGGAAGAAGGAAGAGAAGTTGGCGGTAGAGAAAGGAGAGATGATAAAATAAATGTGTGAAATTTATGAGATGGGGAAATATAATATATCAAGGTGGTGGAAGATTGTGAGAGTGGCAAGTACTGATTTATTAGTAGGAGGAGGAGGAGGAAGGAGGAGGAGAAGGAGGAAGAAAGAAAGGACGATAGGAGTAGAGTGAAGGAAGATGGATAGAGAGAGGACGGGAAGGGAGAGTAAGAGAATGGAGGAAATGAAGGGAGGGTGGAGAGGATGAAATAAGGAAAGATAGGATGAAAAAAAGGAAGGGAGAGAAGAAAGAGGGGAAATAAAGGAAAGGAAGATGAAGGATAGGAGGAAAAGGCAATGTGGAAAAAAAGTAGATGGGAACGGAGGAGAAGGAAGGAAGTAACAAAGATGAAGAGGAGAGAGGATAAAAGGAAGGAAGGGAAGGAGGTATGGGAGAAAGAAATGACAGGGAAAAGGAGACTGTGTGAGAAGGGAAAGATGAAAGAGGTGAGAGGAGACCAAAGCATAAGGAAAGAAAGAGATATAGATAGAGAACAAATGGAGAAAAGAGGAAAAAAGAAGATTGGATGAAAGGAAGACGATACGAGGAAGAGTATGGATGAAGTAAGAACAGAAAGAGAAGGGGGGAGCAGATCGGGCAAGATGAAAATGGAGGCGAATGGAGGAGGAGGAGGAGAATGAGGAAGGGAATCATAGCGAAGGAGAAGTGGAAAAAGAAATGAGATAAATGAAAGTGAAAAAATTAAAATGTAGGAAAGAATAAAAGAAGAGTAAAAGAAACAAACAGAAGGAAGAGGGAAAAATGGAACAGGAGGAGGAGGAGGAGGAGGAGGAGGAGGAGGAGGAGGAGGAGGAGGAGAGAAGATGAATACGTCAATAAAGTCAAAGTCAAGTCAAGCAGAAGTGGAAAAGTAAGAACTGAAGAGCAAAAAGAAAGTGGAAAAATAGTGAAAGAGGAAGAGAAGCAGAGAGAAAAGGAAGAGCAGGAGAAAAAGAGGAAGAGGAAGAGAAGCAGAGAGAAAAGGAAGAGCAGGAGAAAAGAGAGAGGAAGAGGAGGAGCAGAGAGAAAAAGGAAGAGCAGGAGAAAAGAGAAGAGGAAGAGGAGGAGAAGCAGAGAGAAAAGGAAGAGCAGGAGAAAAGAGAAGAGGAAGAGGAAGAGGAGGAGAAGCAGAGAGAAAAAGGAAGAGCAGGAGAAAAAGAGAAGAGGAAGAGGAAGAGAAAAATATAGTGAAAGAGGAAGAGAAGCAGAGAGAAAAAGGAAGCGGAGGAGAAAAAGAGAAGAGGAAGAGGAAGAGAAAAATATAGTGAAAGAGGAAGAGAAGCAGAGAGAAAAAGGAAGCGGAGGAGAAAAAGAAAAGAGGAAGAGGAAGAGAAGCAGAGAAAAAAAGGAGGAGGAGGAGAAAAAGAGAAGAGGAAGTAGAAGAGAAAAATCAAACGGAAGTAAAAATATTAAATAAAGAGTAAAATAATGAAAAAATGTAAGACTGTAGGGAAGAGGAAGAAAAGCAGAGCGTAAAAGAAAGGAGGAGGAGGAAGAAATAAACAAGAGGAAGAGGAGAAATAGAAAGGAATAGAAGAAAATAAGAAAAGAGCAGAGTAAAATAAAAGAGGAGGAGAAGAAAGTGGAGGAAGAATGAAAAAAAAAGAGGAAGATGAGACTAAAAAGGGAGGGAGGAGAGTAAAAGAAACAAGAAAGAGGAGAAGAAATAAGTGGAAAAGGAGGAAGGAAAAAAGGAGAGGAAGGAGAGAGAAGAGGAAAACATCGATATTGTCACTCCAGCCGCCGGGAAGGTGACGTGGCGGGGAAGGGAACGTGAAGGGAAGTCGCTGCTCAGGCTTTATCGAGGCGCCGCGGAAGGTCGATTATCATTATGACTATTATTATTATTATTATTATTATTATTATTATTATTATTATTATTATTATTATTATTATTATTATCATTACTATCTCCCAACTATTCCCTTCCCCTTCCACTTTCTGTTCCTCCTGTACCCATCCTCTTCCTCGTGTTCGTCTTCCTTTCATTTACTTTTTGTTTTGTTTTCTTTCTCATTTTTTTCATCATCTTCCCTTTGCTTTGCTGTGGTTGTAGTAGTAGTAGTAGTAGTAGTAGTAGTAGTAGTAGTGGTGGTGGCGGTGTTGGTGGAGGGAGCAGTATGATCATTATCACTATCATCATTATTATGTTTGCGTCATTAGATAATATGCCATCATGATATTTCTGCACCAGTGGGAGGATTCAGAGCACAGCAAAACCATTAATTAATATTTAGCGTCGACGCCATATTTATCAATTTACTTTATCCGTATTTATTATTACTATTAGTTTTAAGAGTTCAGAAGCTTATCAAAGGTCAAGGATCCTCGTGTTTATAAAGAATATCCTTCCCCTCTCTTCCTTCGCTTCCCTTCCCTTCCTTCCCTTCAGTTCACTTTATTTTTTTATCTTTCTTTTACTTCCTTCCCCCTCCCTTCTTCTCCTTTCCTCTCCCCTCGTCACTATTAGTCTCCTCCCTTCTCCCACTTCTCAAGGATCCCATTCATAACCCTCCATCTTTAATTTCCCATATCTTTCTTTCTTCCCACCCCCCTCCTCCTCCTCCTCCTGCTCCTCCTCTTCGCCTCCTCCTCTTCACCTCACTTCTTTCTCCTCACATCGAAACCGATCATTATTGTACTGGCTCCTTCCTCCACTATTGTCTTGTCTTGTGCCTCTCCTTTTTTTTCTCCTGCCCCTTCACTTTCTCCTCCTTAACATCATTATCGTCATCATCGTCATCATCGTTTCTCGTCTTTCTCCTACTCTTGTTCCTCAGCCTCCTCCTGTTCTTTCACCCATTTTGTTCATATATATTTCTTCTTCCTCTTCATCCTTATCTACCTCCTCCTCCTCCTCCTCCTCCTCCTCCTCCTCGAATACCCTTTGAAGGAGATACCCTCATTATGAACTAGAATTTGCCCGTCTTTATCTTCTTATCATTGTCCTTCTTCCTGTTCTTCTTCGTCATCACTTGGTACCCTGAGAGATTTTTTAGTATAGGCGAGGGGGGGAGGAGTAATGGGAGCAATGGGAGGAGTAATGGAGGGACATCTAGCTCATAATATAACCAGGCAGCTTAGAAGTAATTCTAGGGAGTAACAGAGGACGGATAAGAATCTTCTATACTAACAGCAGGAGCCTCAGAAACAAGATAGACTTACTAAGGGTGAAGCTTGTTCAGAAAATTTTGACATAATAGCGATCACTGAGACATGGATAGACACTGCTAATAGAAATTTTAGATCAGAATTTGAAATAACGGGTTATCAGATGTTTCACAAAGACAGAAGGGGCAGAAAGGGAGGTGGAGTTGCGCTATATGTTAAAGACTCACTTAAATGTTTAGTTAACAATTCAGTCAAACTAACATGGATTCAGAATCAGTTTGGGTGGACGTTTACAAAGGAAAGAAAACTAACTCTAGGAGTTATATACAGGTCACCCAACCTTAACAGGCAGGACACGAGTATATTACTACAGGAGATTGGCAGGGCGAGTATGAGTAGAAATGTCTGCGTAATGGGGGACTTTAATTATAGGAATTTAGACTGGGAAGACCTAGTGGGTGACCTGGAAGCCGAGGATTTTCTTGAAGTTATACAAGATAATTTCCTTAAGCAGGCAGTTACTGAGCCTACCAGAGGAGATAACATATTAGACTTAGTCCTAACCAATAATGGGATCTTGCTACGTGAGTTGGAGGTGGGCGGAGAGTTAGGAAATAGTGATCACAGAACGGTTCGTTTTAGCTTAGATCATGGTAACCCGCGAACCAAACCCAGTGTTAGTGCCAGATTTCAGAAGAGCAAATTACGAGGGGCTTCGAAGACATCTTGAAGGGGTAAACTGGGATAATTTAGGGATTCATGAGGGCCAGAACTGCGGATTGGAGAGCCAGGAGAACCAGGTAGAAATGTCTTACAATAATTTAGTTAGAGTAATAGTAGAGGGGCAAGGACAGCATATACCACAGCGAACACTTACAAAAGAGAACAATGATCCTAAGTGGATGACTCGTGGACTAAAACACGAGACTGGGTTAAAGAAGGGAATTTATCAGAAAATAGAGAATGGGGAAACACATCTCAGGGGCCGGTACGTCGAACTATCTAGATTAGTTAAGAAAAACACCAGGATAGCAAAATGGAAGTATGAGATCAAAGTAGCAAATGAGGCGAAAAGTAATCCTAAGGGCTTCTTTCAGATGTATAGAACAAAAACACGAGAGAAAACTGGACCGCTGAAAACAGACACAGGGGAGCTAGTAGAAAATTCCGAAAATATGAGCACATTGTTGAACGACTACTTCCTTTCAGTATTCACACAGGAGGATCGAACGACTATACCGGAAAGAGTTCAGGTGTACGAGGGCGGGGATGGCGATAAATTGAGGGATATAATCATTACCAGGCAAGTAGTTCAGGATGAGATAGATAAGCTTAAGAAGAACAAGTCGCCAGGTCCTGACGGGATATTTCCGAGGGTATTTAAGGAGTTAGGTGATGTACTCAGTGACCCACTAACCGACATCTTTAAGATGTCGGTAAATACTGGCTATGTGCCGAGCCTATGGAAAGTAGCTAATGTGACGCTGATTTTAAAGGGGGACAGGTCAGTTGCTTCATACTATCGCCCAGTTAGCTTAACATCGGTTATAGGCAAGATGCTGGAGTCCATAATAGCCAGGAACATTCGGGAGCATTTAGAGAAACATAGCTTAATTCACGACTTGCAGCATGGGTTTACAAAAGGTAGGTCATGCCTCACCAATCTCTTGTCCTTCTACAATAAAGTATTTCAGGCGGTTGACAGAGATGAAAATTATGATGTAATCTATCTTGATTTTAGTAAAGCGTTTGACAAAGTTCCTCACCAACGACTGTTGCTTAAATTACAGGCTCACGGAGTAGAGGGTAAAGTTTTGAACTGGGTCAAGGCGTGGCTTAGCAATAGGAAGCAAAGAGTGCAAATCAATAGTAAAAGATCTGACTGGGGATGTGTTACGAGTGGGGTCCCACAAGGCTCGGTATTAGGTCCACTTTTGTTTATTATTTAAATCAATGACTTAGATACAGGAATTAGTAGTGATGTTAGTAAATTTGCAGATGATACCAAGATCGGTAGAGTAATTGAGTCTGATCAGGACGCTAGTATTCTCCAAGGTGAACTCAACAGATTGTATGACTGGGCGGATAAATGGCAGATGGAGTTCAGTGTAGGAAGTGCAGTATTCTGAGTGTAGGTAGGAACAACCTCACATAACTATTGCTTAAATGACACTCTCATAAGCAGGTCTAAAAGAGAGAGATTTAGGGGTCTTAGTGAGCTCTGATCTCCGTCCAAGGGCACAATGCATTCAAGCTAGAAATCGAGCTAATAGGGTACTGGGATTTATTTCAGGGAGCGTAAGCAACAGAAGCCCCGAAGTCTTCCTCAAACTATATTTAGCATTAGTTAGACCTCATCTTGACTATGCGGTTCAGTTCTGGTCACCTTACTATAGAATGGATATCAAAATGTTAGAATCGGTGCAGAGGAGGCTGACTAAGATGATTCAGGGTTGAGAAACTTCGCCCACGAGGAAAGACTCAAGCAGTTAAACTTGCATTCTCTAGAAAGGCGAAGGGTGCGTGGAGACATGATCAAGGTTTATAAATGGATGAAAGGCTTTAATAAGGGAGACATTCATAAGGTTTGTTGGTAAGAGAACCGGGTAGGACACGAAGTAATGGGTTTAAACTGGATAAATTCAGATTCAACAGGGACATAGGCAAAAATTGGTTTACTAACAGGGTGGTGGATGAGTGGAATAAGCTTAGCAGTCATGTGGTGAGTGCCAATACATTGCTACATTCAAAAATAAACTAGATAAATTCATGGACAGCGATATTAGGTGGGGTTAGATACACGGGAGCTTAGGGTCAAAGGAGCTGTTTTGTACAGGCCTACCGGCCTCTTGTAGACTCCTCATGTTCTTATGTTCTTATGTTCTTATCTTCTTCTTCTTCTTCTTCTTCTTCTTCTTCTTCTTTCTTTCTTTCATTATTATTATTAATATTTATCTTCCTCCTCTTTCTCCTCCTTTCATCATAACCGCAATCACTACCTTCTATCAATCCTACGGTCCTTCAATAAACTCCTCTTCCTCCTCCTCCTCCTTCTCCTCCTCCTCCTCCTCCTCCTCCTCCACCTCCTCTTCTTCTTCTTCTCCATCTTCTCTCCTTTGTAAGATAACTAAACAAACAAAACAATCGAGAAAACGAAAAGCGATGAAAAAGAAGTCAAGGAAATCGATAGAAACGGAGTGGAAAGGAAGACAAAAGGAAATGAAAAAAGAAGGAAGAAAGGAAGATGAGAATGGGGGTAAATAGATCAGGAACACGGGCCCGACTCACCTCCCGTGTGACTCCCCGCAAAGGGATCCAAAGTTGACAAACCTGACCAACGCGACGCAACCCACCGGCGGAAGAACAGCACGAACCCGCCAGGAAGAGGATTTCTCTCTCCCCACCCACCCCCGTGACACCAATTTAATAAACGTGAGGGCGAAGACAGTCATTGATCTGGAAATCTTTGAGAGAGAGAGAGAGAGAGAGAGAGAGAGAGAGAGAGAGAGAGAGAGAGAGAGAGAGAGAGAGAGAGAGAGAGAGAGAGAGAGAGAGAGAGAGAGAGAGAGAGAGAGAGAGAGAGAGAGAGAGAGAGAGAGAGAGAGAGAGAGAGAGAGAGAGAGAGAGAGAGAGAGAGAGAGAGAGAGAGAGAGAGAGAAGTCAGCGCGCGACCTTCCTCAGTCAGCGCGCGACCTTCCTCAGTCAGCGCGCGACCTTCCTTGGGTTCACACGTGACTTTGCCCCGCTGCTGTGTGGTGCCAACTCGCTCTTTCCTCTGTTTTCCTCTGCTTTCGCGGTGTGAGGCGTTCTGTGCTTCTGTGAACTGCTGCTGTACTGGAGGACTACAAAACCAGGAGGATTACCCTGCCTTCTACTACAGACCGCTAAGTGTTCTGATTTAGTATTTACTTAGTTAGATAGTGATCCACAGTTACTCCTAGGACAAGTGTATTAAGCTTCCCACATCTGCACTAAATTCAACATTCTTTCACGCCAACCCAGTGCTACACGGTTTTATATTGCTTTTGTGTTTTTTATATTGCTTTTGTGTTTTCTTCTCCTTCTATTATTAGGATACTTTACTGTGCTGTGATAATAGGACTACGTGAATCAGGCGCGCCAAGCTACGTTAATTTCTAAGTCCACACAAAACACTAGATAATCCACTTTCCGCGCAAACCTAGTGAACACAGTTATTATCTTCTTTTCATAAGTGATTTCTCAGTATATTAATATTGGCCTATGTTTTGTCTTGGTGGGTAGAAATAACCGCGCCTTTTTACCTGAGACACACCCTTTTCCCAGGGGAATTGACCTGACTGCGACCTCACAGCAGCTGTTGGTTTGTTTTCCTAGATACACATTTTGACCTGACGACCTCACCGCAGCTGCGTACTTTGTTATCGTCTTAACGCGCCTAATTGTTTCCGTCTTGCCTCGCCCATATCTTCACCTTGACGTCCCTCAAGCGTTGTTCTGGGTGTGGCCTTAGCATGGCCAAGCAGTACTTTCTTTCCAAGGACGTTTGTAGGTTCTATGTTAAGACTCAGAAGGATGATCAGAGGATCATAGAGTTAGAGAATAGGGTTATGACTCTCGCCGCCCAGGTACACTTACTGGTTAGTGCAGCAGCAAGCCCCGCCTCCTCCTCCTCCCTTCCTCTCCCTCATCTTCCTCGTCCTCCTCCCTCCAATATTGTCTTCACCCACACAGCAGCCCCTCCCCTCCTCCTCCTCCTCCTCCACGACCATCTACGATCTCCTGCTTCCACCCTCCTTCTCCTCTTCTTCCTCCTCTTCCTCCTCCTCCTATTCCTCGCCTTCCTCTCCGTCCCCCTCTCCCTCTCCCGCCCACCCTCCTCCTCCTCCTCCTCCCTCTTTCTCCTCCTTGTCCTCCGCCTCTTCGCTCGTCCTCCCTCCCACACCTGTCCTTCACCTTCCCCTTCCTCCTCTTCCTCCTCCTCTCCTCGTCCGTCCCTCCCTCCCCACCTCACTCTCCCTTTCACCTACTCCTCCTTCCTCCTCCTCCTCCTCCTCCTCCTCCTCCTCCCCCTCCTCCTCCTCCGCCTCCAATTCCTCGCCTTCCTCTTCCGGTTTGCGGGTGAATTGTTTTCACCTCAGGGAACTAGATTTCCCAGCCCTGCAGAGTCTCAGGGCACCCTTGGACAAGGTGTAACTGATCTGTCTCCCGTGCCAGGGTCATGGTGAAGCCTCTGGGCAGCAGCAGTGGTGGATTGGACTGCAGGCAGAGGATCTCTTTATGAGACAATGGCTGGAGTTCCAGGGTCCTAGTTAGCTGGACCGTGCCCTAATTATTTAGGCCTGCGGTGTAGAGGAGTGTGGCGACCTCTACACTAATAAAAGCCTCCCTGGGAACCAGTTGTCGGTGTGAGCTCCCCTGTCCTCCCTCTATCGACGGTACTCCCATCTCTATTCTGCATAACAGCTGGTTCTTGTTTTCTCCTGAAAGAGATATCTTCCAGGGCCATTTGAGGTTGTACCTCCGGCTTCTAGGTGGAGTTTCTGAGGGGTTTTCTTATACTCAAGGAATATTTCAGTCTTTTGGTCTCTCAGGAAGGGCGTCTGATACTCTAGAGTTGGTGGAGAACACCTGGTGACAGGTCCCACTGGCCAGGCCTCGAAAGGGTCGCAGAGTTGGGTTAGACGTTTCTGGAAAGTGGAACGAATTGCTGGTTCCTCTCCTCCCTTGCCAGCTCTGCTCTGTGTGACTACGCCGGCCCCGTGCTATGGGACAAAACTTCGAGGACAATAGCTGAAAAGCGCCGGGTTGTGAAAGTCTCTCTCGTGACCGAGGCTCAGGACAAGCGATTGGTCTTTGAGGCGTTTTCAAGACCCTGTGGGAGCGAGCTCCCAGTGTTGGAGGCATCTAACACAGCAGTATCTATTTTCCATGCACAATTTTTATACAATTCAATTTATGGTCACAATTTAATTTATGTCGAAAGCGCTTTTAATATTTGCCCAAACTGTTAACTCGCTTAAAATTCTAACAATGCCTTCGAACCTTAAGTGTGACGTCTGTCCCGGACGTTTTGCAGCTCAGTTCTTCCAGCTGAGTAAAACTTGCCGCCTCTGCGTTCAAAGATTACATCTTCAGAAGGCTGTAACTGAATGGAAAGTCAAGCACAATGATCTTGAAAAGAAATTTGTAGCCCTTCAGGAATTTGTTTTAACAAATGTGGCAGTGACTCATCGATGGTGGAGAGGCCTCCACTGAGACTGTGCCCTCTCCAGACGACCTCCTGCTTCACGGGAGGACGTGTTACCTGCCTCACAGGTTGACTCCAGCCTGCCTCACAGGATAACCCCAGCCTGCCTCACAGGATAACCCCAGCCTGCCTCACAGGCTAACCCCAGCCTGCCTCACAGGCTAACCCCAGCCTGCCTCACAGAACAACTGCCAGCCTGCCTCACAGGCTGACCCCCAGCCTGCCTCACAGGCTAACCCCCAGCCTGCTTCACAGGCTAACTCCCAGCCTGCCTCACAGGACAACTTCCAGCCTGCCCCACTTAACGCTTCTCTTCCTGCTTCACAGGATGTCGGGTTCCAACCTGTAAGGAATGGAGCCAAACCGAAGCATGCAACCAAGGATTTACTGACCCCCACTACCTTCAATAGGTTCCAGGTGCTGGCAGACACCATGGAGGATGAGTTCGAGACTCGCCTGGTTGGGGACTCCATGGTGCGTGGCCAGCTGGTTGAGTTCTGTGGTCGTTCATCAAACGGCCGCAGAAAACGTTACTGCTATCCAGGTGCCAGACTGGACGACATCACCGCAGCGTGCGATGATGTCACGAGAAATGCCGACCGAAACACCCTCTTTGTCATTCACGCGGGGACAAATGACGTAAAGACAACCCTTTCTGAGGAACTACTTGAGAAATACCGCCGCATGATCAAGCAGTATAAGCGTAAAACGGATGCCAGTAACATCATAATCTCAGGAATCCTCCCGAGGGTCGGTGCCGAATCTAGCTTTTACAGTAAGGCCTTCAGCACAAACAACAGACTTCAGTCCCTTTCCTCACAAGAAAACGTCCAGTTCGCTAACTTGTGGAACAATTTTTACTACGATTCAGACTTGTTCCTTCCTGATGGCATTCACTTAAACCCTGTTGGAGCAGCCCGTTTCGGGAGGCTGCTCTGTGATCAAGTGGCTCTTCGAAAGCCAAAAAACGCGGAGGCGAGAGCACCAGCAGCTCCACCGTAAGGGTGCACTCAACCCGCAAAACTCCCGACTCGAATCACATTAAAGCTTGCTATGTAAACGCTCGTAGCCTACGTAACAAATTTGAAGACTTAGAAGTCCTCGCAGCTACAAATCATTATCACATCATCAGGTCACAGAATCTTGGATAGACACTTCAAATAGAGATTTCATTGCGGAATATAGATTACCGGGTTTTACCATTTTAGTCATGAAAGAGAGAACAGACAGGGTGGAGGCGTTATCTTTATATCCACAACTCTCTCCATCCAGTATCCGTGAAAACAGATATTATAACCAATGTAGACACGGTCTTCATTGAAATTAAAAATAAATCTCGTAAAATAGTAATTGGACTTATCTACAGACCGCCAAGGCAGACTCTTGATATCGACCACGCATTAAGTTAATTATTATTAGAAACAAGTAGCAGTTGCGAGGCAGTAATTGTTGGGGACTTTAACTTGCCAGTGAAAAGATGGGGTGAACCGTTGAACTGTCATACAGGGCTCGACCTGTACACAAATTTACTAGAAAGTGACTTACATCAACACGTTCAAGAACCGTCTCGGGAAAATAATATACTTGACCTTATCTTTTCAATGACAGCTGATCTAGTTAACGAAGTAAATGTTGGTCCAATTTTTAGTTCTAGCGATCATCGAACAATCACATTCAGCATCAATATGAAAGAAAGTAAAGTAACTCCTAGTAAAGAAAAGGTGCCTGATTATCAGAGAGCGAATTTCGTAAGACTCCGATCAATTCTAAATAATTCTGACTGGACTGAAATCACGGCGGAAACAGATATTGATAAATCTTGGGGGGCCTTCACCACAATATTGAACAATGCCATAAGCATATGCGTACCCTATCGTAACAGACGTTCAGCTTCAAAGAAGAAACCCAAATGGTGGAATAACGAAATTCAAAACAGCCTATCTCTTAAAAAACGCGTATACAGTAGTTACATATCAACTCAGAGCGAGGCTGACAAACTAGAGTTGTACAGAATTCGCCTCGAAACCAATAAATTAAGAAAACGAAGCTTTAACAATCTTGAAGAATATATAGCGGAAACAAGTAAATCTAATCCTAAAGAATTTTTCAGCTATGTAAATAATAAAAAGTCACTCACTTGTGGTATCGGACCGCTTGCAAATGAAAACGGTAACCACACGAACGATGAAAATGAAATGGCTACAATCCTAAATAACTTTTCGCATCCGTATTTACCGACGAAGATTGTTTATCACCTCAACCGCCGGAGGTTAGAAGGACCGAAAGATGTTAAGTGGCGTGCTCATCGTAGAAAGTGACATTTTACGCACAATTGAAAAGATTAAAGTAAGCAAAGCTCCTGCTCCAGACAAAATTACCTAGGGTCTTAAAAGAAATCAAACATCAAATTTGTAAACCGCTCTCCATCATATTCAATAAATCTTTAACAGCTGGAAAAGTTCCGTCGGATTGAAACTTGCAAATGTCACACCAATTTTCAAAAGGGGACAAGTCTCATCCAGGAAACTATCGACCAATTAGCCTGACATCTATTGTTTGTAAGTTAATGGAGACTATCATTCGCGACAATATGGTGAAATTCTTCGAAGAAAATAATATAATAAATAATTCGCAACATGGCTTCCGTAGTAAACGTTCGTGTTTGACTAACTTACTTGATTTTTTTCACCATATTTTTGAGGTGTTCGATGAAAACAGATCAGTAGATATCATATATCTGGATTTTCAAAAGGCATTTGATAAGGTCCCCCACCAACGATTGCTCAGCAAACTACTGGCGCACGGTATCTCGGTAACATTCACAATTGGCTTGTGGACTGGCTCTCTGAGCGGAAACAGAGAGTAGTTCTAAACGGTGTTACATCTAACTGGCTCGATGTCAAAAGCGGCGTACCTCAAGGATCAGTGCTTGGCCCCATGCTCTTCTTAATTTATGTTAATGATATCGATGATGGGCTCACTTGCAAAGTATCAAAATTTCCTGATGACACAAAAATTGCTAGTAAAGTAACTGCGATACTCGACGAAGAAGCTTTACAATCAAATATAGATCGACTTGCACGTTGGGCCAATCAATGGCAAATGAAATTTAACGTTGACAAATGTAAAGTGTTGCACATCGGAAAAAATAACAATCGCGTTCGGTACGTAATGAATGGCCAACAACTTTCTGCAGTAAGTAAAGAAAAGGATCTTGGAATCACTATATCAAGCGATTTAAAGCCCGGTCAGCATTGTTCAGAGGTGCAAACAAATTGGTTGGCTTCATCGGACGAGTCTTTAATAATAAATCGGAAAAAGTAATATTAAAACTGTATAATTCGTTGGTTCGACCCCGTCTAAAGTACTGTGTACAGTTTTGGTCTCCCTACTACAGAAAAGACATAGAAAAGTTGGAACGGGTCCAACGAAGAGTAACAAAGATGATTCCTAGGTTGAGAAATTTGTCATATGAACAAAGGCTTAAAGAAGTAAATTTATTCAGCCTATCAAAACGAAGAATGCGAGGCGATCTAATAGAAGTGTTTAAAATGTTCAAAGGATTCAGTGATATTAATGCGGAAGATTACTTTACAATTGATCGATCAAATAGAACAAGAAGAAATCACAATTTGAAGATAAGTGGTAAAAGATTCTCGTCGCACGAAGCTAAACACTTCTTCTTCAATCGAGTTGTTAATGTTTGGAACTCTCTACCTTGTGATGTCGTTGATAGTACAACAGTTACGGCCTTCAAGAATAGATTAGACAAGTGTTTTGAATCCAACCAGCAACTTAGATATTACTCATTGTCGTAATAACGTTAAGTTATTTCGAATACTGGTGTCCTTGTCCGCTTTTATCGCCCGGTTAGTGGTAGCAGTAATGGTAGTTCTTTCCTCTTTCCTACATAAATTCCATGCAGTTTTTCCATGCTGCATGGTTCTTTTCCTTTCCTGCCAGCTTTGGCTGGAGGGATGGGGGTGGGGAGGAGCCTTCGCCTTTGCTGTCCTTCATCTTCCACCTTTGATTGGATAGTTAGTGTAGCTTGTCACAAACAACTCATAAGGACCAGCAGGTCTGCTGTTGTTTGTTCTTCCTTTGTGTTCCTTTGTGTTCCTTTGTCCCCCTCTCCCATCTTCCCGCCCAATCTCCTCCTCCTCCTCCTCCCCTCTTTCTCCTCCTTGTCCTCCGCCTCCTCACTCGTCCCTCCTCCAACACCTGTCCCTTACCTTCCCTTCCCCCTCCTCCGCCTCCCTCTCCGCGACCGTCCCTCCCTCCCCCACCTCACTCTCCCCTTCTCCAACTCCCCCGGCCTCCTCCTCCTTTCCACCTTCCACCTCTTCCACAATTTCTCCTCGTTCTTCACAGCAGGTCCCTCCCTCCTTCCCGCTCTCCTCCCCCTTCACCCACCCCTCCTGGCCCCCTTCCGACCGTCAGGTTCTTGTTGTTGGTGATAGTCAGGTTCGTTATATTGACAGGTATTTTTGCTCCAAGGATAAGAACAGGACGAGGGTGTGTTTCCAGGGGCAGGGGTGGGCCATATATCAGACAGAATTGAGGCGTGTATGGCAAGCGAGGATCGAACCCCATTGTCTTTCTCAGTTGTGGCGGAAACGACGTTTCTCGTTAAGCGAGGACCTTCTCAGGCGTTTTAGAGAATTGTTAGGCAGGATACGTGACGCTGGTGGGTCGCCAGTAGTGTGTAGCGTCCTGCCAAGGAGGGCGTTGGCGATGGATGGCTGTCAGGGCGATAGCAGTGAACAGCAGACTTGCTGAGCACTGCGGGCGCAATGGGTGGCTGTTCGTCGACAATTGGGACCTCTTCTCTGGCAACGACGCCCTCTACGCCCGTGACGGGATACACTTGACGTTCAAGGGTGTTGAGCCTCTCTCAGACTCCCTTGAGCGAGCACTTGGTACCTGAGGGATTTTTTAGTATAGGCGAGGGGGGGAGGAGTAATGGGAGTAATGGGAGGAGTAATGGGAGGGGACATCTAGCTCATAATATAACCAGGCAGCTTAGAAGTAGTTCTAGGGGAGTAACAGAGGACGGGCTAAGAATCTTCTATACTAACAGCAGGAGCCTCAGAAACAAGATAGACTTACTAAGGGGTGAAGCTTGTTCAGAAAATTTTGACATAATAGCCATCACTGAGACATGGATAGACACTGCTAATAGAAATTTTAGATCAGAATTTGAAATAACGGGTTATCAGATGTTTCACAAAGACAGAAGGGGCAGAAAGGGAGATGGAGTTGCGCTATATGTTAAAGACTCACTTAAATGTTTAGTTAACAACTCAGTCAAAACTAACATGGATTCAGAATCAGTTTGGGTGGACGTTTACAAAGGGAAAGAAAAACTAACTCTAGGAGTTATATACAGGCCACCCAACCTTAACAGGCAGGACACGAGTATATTACTACAGGAGATTGGCAGGGCGAGTATGAGTAGAAATGTCTGCGTAATGGGGGACTTTAATTATAGGAATATAGACTGGGAAGATCTAGTGGGTGACCTGGAAGCCGAGGACTTTCTTGAAGTTATACAAGATAATTTCCTTAAGCAGGTAGTTACTGAGCCTACCAGAGGAGATAACATATTAGACTTAGTCCTAACCAATAATGGGATCTTGCTACGCGAGTTGGAGGTGGGCGGAGAGTTAGGAAATAGTGATCACAGAACGGTTCGTTTTAGCTTAGACTGGGCGGTAACCCGCGAACCAAACCCAGTGTTAGTGCCAGATTTTAGAAGAGCAAACTACGAGGGCTTCGAAGACATCTTGAAGGGGTAAACTGGGATAATTTAGGGATTCATGAGGGCCAGAACTGCGGATTGGAGAGCCAGGAGAACCAGGTAGAAATGTCTTACAATAATTTAGTTAGAGTAATAGTAGAGGGGCAAGAACAGCATATACCACAGCGAACACTTAGAAAAGAAAACAATGATCCTAAGTGGATGACTCGTGGACTAAAACACGAGATTGGGTAAAATAAGGCATTTTAGAAGAAAATAAAGAATGGGGAAACACATATCAGGGGCCGGTACGTCGAACTATCTAGATTAGTTAAGAAAAACACCAGGATAGCAAAATGGAAGTATGAGATCAAAGTAGCAAATGAGGCGAAAAGTAATCCTAAGGGCTTCTTTCAGATGTATAGAACAAAAACACGGGAGAAAATTGGACCGCTGAAAACAAACACATGGGAGCTAGTAGAAAATTCCGAAAATATGAGCACATTGTTGAACGACTACTTCCTTTCAGTATTCACACAGGAGGACCGAACGACTATACCGGAAAGAGTTCAGGTGTACGAGGGCGGGGATGGCGATAAATTGAGGGATATAATCATTACCAGGCAAGTAGTTCAGGATGAGATAGATAAGCTTAAGAAGAACAAGTCGCCAGGTCCTGACGGGATATTTCCGAGGGTATTTAAGGAATTAGGTGATGTACTCAGTGACCCACAAACCGACATCTTTAAGATGTCGGTAAATACTGGCTATGTGCCGAGCCTATGGAAAGTAGCTAATGTGACGCCGATTTTTAAAAAGGGGGACAGGTCAGTTGCCTCAAACTATCGCCCAATTAGCTTAACATCGGTTATAGGGAAGATGCTGGAGTCCATAATAGCCAGGAACATTCGGGAGCATTTAGAGAAACATAGCTTAATTCACGACTCGCAGCATGGGTTCACAAAGGTAGGTCATGCCTCACCAATCTCTTGTCCTTCTACAATAAAGTATTTCAGGCGGTTGACAGAGATGAAAATTATGATGTAATCTATCTTGATTTTAGTAAAGCGTTTGACAAAGTTCCTCACCAACGACTGTTGCTTAAACTACAGGCTCACGGAGTAGAGGGTAAAGTTTTGAACTGGGTCAAGGCGTGGCTTAGCAATAGGAAGTAAAGAGTGCAAATCAATGGTAAAAGATCTGACTGGGGATGTGTTACGAGTGGGGTCCCACAAGGTTCGGTATTAGGTCCACTTTTGTTTATTATTTATATCAATGACTTAGACACAGGAATTAGTAGTGATGTTAGTAAATATGCAGATGATACCAAGATCGGTAGAGTAATTGAGTCGGATCAGGACGCTAGTATTCTCCAAGGTGAACTCAACAGATTATATGACTGGGCGGATAAATGGCAGATGGAGTTCAATGTAGGGAAGTGCAGTATTCTGAGTGTGGTAGGAACAACCCTCACATAACTATTGCTTAAATGACACTCTCATAAGTAGGAGTGGGTGCGAGAGGGATTTAGGGTCTTAGTGAGCTCTGATCTCCGTCCAAGGGCACAATGCATTCAAGCTAGAAATCGAGCTAATAGGGTACTGGGATTTATTTCAAGGAGCGTAAGCAACAGAAGCCCCGAAGTCTTCCTCAAACTATATTTAGCATTAGTTAGACCTCATCTTGACTATGCGGTTCAGTTCTGGTCACCCTACTATAGAATGGATATCAAAATGTTAGAATCGGTGCAGAGGAGGATGACTAAGATGATTCAGGGGTTGAGAAACTTGCCATACGAGGAAAGACTCAAACAGTTAAACTTGCATTCTCTAGAAAGGCGAAGGGTGCGTGGAGACATGATCGAGGTTTATAAATGGATAAAGGGCTTTAATAAGGGAGACATTCATAAGGTTTTGTTGGTAAGAGAACCGGGTAGGACACGAAGTAATGGGTTTAAACTGGATAAATTCAGATTCAACAGGGACATAGGTAAAAATTGGTTTACTAACAGGGTGGTGGATGAGTGGAATAGGCTTAGCAGTCATGTGGTGAGTGCCAATACAATTGTCACATTCAAAAATAGACTAGATAAATTCATGGACAGCGATATTAGGTGGGGTTAGATACACGGGAGCTTAGGGTCAAAGGAGCTGCCTCGTACAGGCCTACCGGCCTCTTGCAGACTTCTGCGTTCTTATGTTCTTATGTTCTTAAGAGAAGAGAAAGAGAGAGGGGAAAAGGGGGGCAAGCCGCCACCACACATTAAAAGGTCATTCGATATTTTGATGTCTAGAGATGGTGTGCTAATCATCGTCAGCACTGATTAACAAGGGAAGAGGAATGGGGCCGAGGAGGGTAAAGGGGGGAAGGAAGAGGAGGAGGACGGATAAAAAGTTAGTATGCAAAACAGTCTTGTGTCTCGATAATTCGACTTTTATCTCTTTTAGCTTTTTTTCATTATTTTCCTTTTCTTTCTTTGTCATGGAAGAAAGTCGTTGCAGTCAGTCATGGCGAGAGATTTACCGTTGTTGTTTTTGTTATCGTTGTTGTTGGGTGTTATTGTTCTTCTTGCTCTTGTTAGTGTTACTGTTGTTTATGCTTATGTAATGATAGTAGTAGTAGTAGTTGTAGTAATAGTACCAGTAGTAGTAGTAGTAGTAGTATATATATAGTAGTAGTAGTAAGTGTATCTTATCTTTCTGTCTATTTCTCACTTACCTCCCTTTATATTTTCCATTACACTTTTAAACCCGCGCACGCACTCTTTACACACACACAGACACACACACACACACACACACACACACACACACACACACACACACACACACACACTTCCTCCCTGAAATACAAAACACTAAAAATCCATCTTTGCATCGTGTATCCCAGGCTTTTTTCCCTTCATTATATGACCTCATTAATCATTTCTCTCCCTCCGCCTCGCTTCGTTATAATTATTCTCGGATTTTTTTTTTTATCTCAGTTCATTTATTTTTTTTCTTTTACATTGATCATCATTTTTGCCTCGTCGCATTTGCATTTATCATTGTAATGATTATGTTGTCAGGGGTTTTGTACTAAATGTATTTATATACTGTTTGTGCCGAGAGAATGAGGTCAGTAAAGCGGAAGGTTCGTTTAGTGGTGCGAGAGATAACGGAAATGTAGTGGTGATGTTGATGCAGCTACTACTACTACTACTACTACCACTACTACTACTACTACTACTACTACTACATAAATGATACCTCCACCCATGTTTATTTTCCCGACACATAGTCATGGAGGGCTCCATAGTTTGGAGGTCATTAGCCCCAAATCTGTTCGCTAATGACTGTGGCATCCAACCATATCACTAATACTACCTAGCACTAAATCACCTATCATCTATTACGTCCAGATCCCCCTTTCTTTCCCTACTCAAGTCACTCCCGACCCACCCTAATGTCACTCTCCATCACTGTGGCTTCATAGTCCATATTGGAGATGTTGGTGGCTTTTGGGCAAGAGTGTCTGGTGCCCCTGAGACATAGGATGGCCGACCTGAGCAGGGAGAACGAGAGGCGACACCTCATCCAGGCGACAACGTGGCTCCTTGGCTGATGCTTCTTTTCTGAGATTAGTTCCGCGAGGCGTGCGTAGAAGCATTGGGCCCTGGGACTCATCCCGCCGGATGTGGTGAAGACGAGGGGGTTGAAGCTGCCCTGATCCACGTGTTGGATTCTTTCACCGTATGCCCTTGTCTTCTCCTGGTCGTTCCTGTGGTGGGCGGCTTGCAGGGGCAGCTCACGGCAGCCATCGGGTCAAACATGCGGATGTCCATGAACGCCCGCTGTCCGCGCACCCAGAATCCGCGGGCACTTTCATCAACCCGTGCCTCCTGTGAGTTATTGGGCGTCCTGTATCGAAGGTGTTCGCCGTCCAGGGGAAGCAGTGCCGGCTCGGTAGTGACGTCTTGGCATACCTCCCCTAGCATGCTGGCTGTCAGATCCCTCACTTCATCATGTCGAATACAGACGAAGCCTCCTTTTTTACATGTCACGGTGTGGGTGACATCATTTGGTGATCCACATGCACAGAGATCAGGCAGTCCTTCAATCGGCCAGCCATTTCTCAGAGCAATGGCGTCGACAAATTCTTGTTTGTTGAGGCTGAAGCCCTTTGCTCTGATTGGTAATGACGTTAGCCAGTTAGAGGCGCCTGCCTCCTGTGCTGTGTGTATTTTTCTACCCATTTCTGTGGACAGGTGGTGTGTAAGGCGGTCCAGCTCGTCTTTTTGGGCCTGTTGCCTTCTGAGATTTTTATTTTAATATCTCTTATTTCTGTTTGGTCTATCTCGCCCTCTGCCTCCTGAGCTATGATCCTGTTGATGCGTGACTTGGTAAGGCTGATGGGTTTTGGTTTTCCTTATCAGCCAGCTTCTCAGGGTTGGTGATCCCCATCCACCCAGTCTTGGGGAAGTGCTAACATATCCTCTCCTCCTCCCCAAAGCATGAGATTTCACTAGCGCCGGCAGAATACAATCTTGACGGCATTTTCCAGTGGTCGGAGGAGTGGACTGATGCCGGGGACGGTGCGCATCAGGAACGTCCACCGATGTTGGATGCCGTGGGTGTACGCTGAATAGGCAGCGTGTGGCTCAGTCTTGGCAATGGCAGACAAAGCTTCTATTTCCTTCACCCATTCAGCTACTTTGTCTCCCACGTACTCCTTCTTATATACCTCTGTCCCGATCACTGCACCTAAGTGTCGTTGTCCGTCTTTTGTCACAATGACGCCACTTCCTCTAAAAGTGTCTGCGGCATGGTCATAATGTTCAGGTTTGACAATAAGGACAGACTTGGTGGCGTTAGGGATGTATCCTATCTCAGGGCCGGCGGTGTTCACAGTGTCCCACCACCCTTTTAAGTCTGAGATTTTACCAGCACCTGGGAGGCCATCCTCATAAGCCACCTGTTTCACCCGTGTTTCTGCGAACGCGATTTCATTTTGGAGGACTGATAGGCCCAGGGCGTACATAGCCATGGCTATTAGGTCTGTGTTGTTCCCTCAGATGATTTTAACACTTTCACTTCTCCACTGTGGCTATTTATGTATAAGTCGGTCGGGTATGTACTACTGCTACAGCTACTACTACTACTACTACTACTACTACTACTACTACTACTACTACTACTACTACTACTACTACTACTACTACTACTACTACTACTACTACTACTACTACTGCTACTACTACTACTACTACTACTACTACTACTACTACTACTACTACTACTACTACTACTACTACTACTACTACTACTACTACTACTACTACTACTACTACTACTACTACTACTACTACTACTACTGCCACTACTTTTTTTTTACGGGCCTCCAGATATTAGAGTTGCGTTGTGAGCAGTATGTTCTCTCATATCCTTTCACAAAGCAATTCATTATTTACCCGCCAATGACTGTGGCCGACAACCATCTTTATTTAATATTACAAACCTTACTAAACAAATTTTTTTAAGCTAACAGAGCTTGTGGTTGATAAGACTATCAACCACCGTCGCCTCAAAGTCCAGGTCAGCAATGCGGGTGGTTTTGGGTGCAGGTGACCTGGTTCCTCTCAGGCAGACCAAGGCTGACCTCAGGAGGGAGAAGGACAGCCTGCATCTCATCCAGGCGACCACACTGCTTCTTGGCTGCTGTTTCTTATCCGCCAGTGTTTCGGCGAGTCTTGCGTAGAAGCTCTGCGCCCTTGGTCCCATCCCTCCTGCCGTCGTGAATACTACCGGGGTGAAGGAGCCCTGGTCCACATTCTGTATTCTTTCTTCATATGCTCTGTTCTTCTCTTGTTCGTTTCTTCTGTGGGCTCCATCAAGGGTCAGGTCTCTGTGGCAATGGGCCATTTGATCAAAGATCCTTATGTCAAAATATGCCCTTTGTCCACGAGTCCAAAACCCTCTGGCGCTAACATCCACTCGTGCTTCGTTCGAAATATTAGCGGTGCGTCTGGCGAGGTGTTCGCCTTGCAGAGGGAGCAGCATGGGTTCCACAGTCACGTCGTGGCAGACTTCTTTCAGCATCTGAGCTGTTACGTCTCTTACTTCATCATGTCTCATGCAGACGAAACCTCCTCTCTTGCATGTCATGGCATGATTTTGGTTGAAGGGTGAGCCACAGTTACACATGTTTGGGAGCCCATCCACTGGCCAGCCATACCTGAGGCCAAGGGCATCAGTGAATTATTTTTTGTTTAAGTTGAAGCCTTTTGCCCTGATAGGTAGTGTGGCTAGCCAGTTTGAAGCGCCCACTTCCTGTGCAATATACTGCCACTACTACTACTACTACTACTACTACTACTACTACTACTACTACTACTACTACTACTACTACTACTACTACTACTACTACTACTACTACTACTACTACTACTACTACTACTACTACTACTACTACTACTACTACTACTACTACTACTAGTACTACTACTACTACTACTACTACTACTACTACTACTACTACTACTACTACTACTACTACTACTACTACTACTACTACTACTACTACTACTACTACTACTACTACTACTACTACTACTACTACTACTACTACTACTACTACAACATAAATGATACCTCCACCCATGTTTATTTTCCCGACACATAATCATGGAGGGCTCCATAGCTTGGAGGTCATTAGCCCCAACTCTGTTCGCTAATGACTGTGGCATCCAACCATATCACTAATACTACCTGACACTAAATCACCTATCATCTATTACGTCTAGATCCCCCTTTCCTTCCCTACTCAAGTCACTCCCGACCCACCCTAATGTCACTCTCCACCACTGTGGCTTCATAGTCCATATTGGAGATGGTGGTGGCTTTTGGGCCAGAGTGTCTGGTGCCCCTGAGACATAGGATGGCCGACCTGAGCAGGGAGAACAGGCGACACCTCATCCAGGCGACAACGTGGCTCCTTGGGTGTTGCTTCTTTTCTGAGATTAGTTCCGCGAGGCGTGTGTAGAAGCATTGGGCCTGGGACCCATCCGCCGGATGTGGTGAAGACGAGGGGGTGAAGCTGCCCTGATCCACATGTTTTATTCTTTCACAGTATGAACTTGTCTTATCCTGATCTTTCCTGTTGTTGGCGGCTTGCAGGGCAGCTCACGGTGACAGGCAGCCATCAGGTCGAATATGCGGATGTCCATGAACGCCCGCTGTCCGCGCACCCAGAATCCGCAGGCACCCATCAACCCGTGCCTCCTGTGAGGTATTGGCTGTCCTGTACCGAAGGTGTTCGCCGTCCAGGAAGCAGTGCCGGCTCGGTAGTGACGTCTTGGCATACCTCCCCAAGCATGCTGGCTGTCAGATCCTCACTTCATCGTGTCGAATACAGACAAGCCTCCTTTTTACATGTCATGGTGTGGGTGACATCATTTGGTGATCCACATGCACAGAGATCAGGCAGTCCCTCAATCGGCCAGCCATATCTCAGAGCAATGGCGTCGACAAATTCTTGTTTGTTGAGGCTGAAGCCCTTTGCTCTGATTGGTAATGACGTTAGCCAGTTAGAGGCGCCTGCCTCCTGTGCTGTGTGTATTTTTCTACCCATTTCTGTGGACAGGTGGTGTGTAAGACGGTCCAGCTCGTCTTTTTGGGCCTGTTGCCTTTCTTCTGAGATTTTTCTTTTAATATCTCTTATTTCTGTTTGGTCTATCTCGCCCTCTGCCTCCTGAGCGATGATCCTGTTGATGAGTGACCTGGTAAGGCTGATGGAGTTTTGGTTCTCCTTATCTGCCAGCTTCTCAGGGTTGGTGATCCCCATCCCACCCAGTCTTGGGGGAAGTGCTAGCATATCCCTCTCTTCCTCCCCCAAAGCATGATATTTCACCAGCGCCGGCAAGAATACATTCTTGACGGCATTTTCCAGTGGTCGGAGGAGTGGACTGATGCCGGGGATGGTGCGCATCAGGAACGTCCACCGATGTTGGATGCCGTGGGTGTACGCTGAATAGGCAGCGTGTGGCTCAGTCTTGGCAATGGCACTACTACTACTGCCACTACTACTGCTACTACTACTACTACTACTACTACTACTACTACTACTACTACTACGGCCACTACTACTAGTACTGCCACTACTACTACTACTACTACTACTACTACTACTACTACTACTACTACTACTACTACTACTACTACTACTACTACTACTACTACTACTACTACTACTACTACTACTACTACTACTACTACTACTACTACTACTACTACTACTACTACTACTACTACTACTACTACTACTACTACTACTACTACTACTACTACTACTACTACTACTACTACTACTACTACTACTACTACTACTACTACTACTACTGCTACTACTACTACTACTACTACTGCTACTACTACTACTACTACTACTACTACTACTACTACTAATGATAATAACTACTACTACTACTACTAATAATATTAATAATAATAATAATAATAAAATAATAATAATAATAATAATAATAATAATAATAATAATAATAATAATAATAATAATAATAATAATAATAATAATAATAATAATAATAATAATAATAATAATAATAATAATAATAATAATAATAATAATAATAATAATAATAGTAATAATAATAATAGTAAAAATAATTCGTTATCATTTTATCAGTGCCAAGAAAAATATTAGATACATTGGTTTGCATCACTGACTTCATGAGAGAGATGGTTGATGTTATGCAATGTAAGAGCATAAAAAGAGAAAAAGATTTGGAATAAAGAAAGAGAGAAAACAAAGAAGTGAGTGGGAAGAAGAGAGTATGAAATGAAATAAAAGGCAGATTTATCTTCCATTTACGACTCCATCCCTCCCTTCACTTCCCTTCCTTCCTTCCCTTCCCTTCCTTCCTCCTTCCCTTCCCACACTTACCTTGCTCCCTTCCTCCTTTTATTCCCCTTCGCCTTCTTTCACCCTCGAGTCTTCCCCTCCCATCTGCTATCCGCTCCTCCCTTTTCTATTATCAAGCTTTTTTATTACATTCCTATCTTTCCTCTCTCCTTCTCTCACTCCCTTTTTCCCTCCGCATTCCTTTCCTTTTTTCCCTATCCCCTTTACCTCCCCTCTCTTCTCTCGTCCCTTCTCTCGCCCCGTCTCCCTCCCATTATTTATTTTCCTCATGCCCTTATCCACGTCTTTCTCTCCTTCTTTCCTCCCTTTTCTCTTTATCTTTATCTCTATTTTCCTTTCCTCCTTTCTTGTCCACATCCTTATTTTCCTCCTTTCTTTCCTCTCTCCTTCCCATCATACCTGCCCTCATATCCTCCTTCTTCCCTCTCCCCTTTCCCTTCAACCTACCATTCATTCCCTCCCCCTCCCTTTTCCCTCAAACCTACCGCGTTTCCTCCCCTGCTTCCCTCTCCCTTCCCCCTCCAAACCCCCCCGTTTTCCCGCATCTTCTTTCCTCTCCCCTTTCCCTCATACCTACCCCTCTGTTTCTCCCCTTCTTCCCTCTTCCTTCCCCCTCCAGACTACCCCTTTTTCCCACCCCTTCTTTTAGCTCCTCTTTCCCTCTTACCCGTTCCTCTTTCCCACCCCTTCTCTCCCCTCCCCGTCTCTCCCCTCCCCTATTTCCCTCTTCTTTCCTAGCCCAGCCTTCTTCGTGTCCTCCCTTTCCTTCCCTTCTTTCCCCTCTCCATTCCCCTCCCACCTCCCCCCTTCCCTCCAATCCCTTCCTCCTTGGCTTGATGGGAACAGAGATTCCTGGAGACCGTGAAGGGGCAGCCGCTGCGTTATTTAGTTCGGAGGGAAAAGAGGGAAGATTTTTTCCTCGTTTTTTTATTACGTCCCAGCATTTTACCGCCTCGTGGATTTTTTATTTTTATTTTAGAAATGTGTAAGGGTTGGGGCAGTGGGGCTCGGGTGTTGTGTGGTGTGTGTTTGTGTGTTTTTTGTTTGTTTGTGTGTGTGTGTGTGTGTGTGTGTGTGTGTGTGTGTGTGTGTGTGTGTGTGTGTGTGTGTGTGTGTGTGTGTGTGTGTCTGTCTGTCTGTCTGTCTGTCTGTCTCTCTGTCTGTCTGTCTGTCTGTGTGTGTGTGTGTGTGTGTGTGTGTGTGTGTGTGTGTGTGTGTGTGTGTGTGTGTGTGTCTGTCTGTCTGTCTGTCTGTCTGTGTGTGTGTGTGTGTGTGTGTGTGTGTGTGTGTGTGTGTGTGTGTGTGTGTGTGTGTGTCTGTCTGTCTGTCTGTCTGTCTGTCTGTCTGTCTGTCTGTCTGTCTGTGTGTGTGTGTGTGTGTGTGTGTGTGTGTGTGTGTGTGTGTGTGTGTGTGTGTGTGTGTGTGTCTGTCTGTCTGTCTGTCTGTCTGTGTGTGTGTGTGTGTGTGTGTGTGTGTGTGTGTGTGTGTGTGTGTGTGTGTGTGTGTGTGTGTGTGTGTGTGTTTCGATATTTTTTTATTTATTTATTTATATTTTGGTGGGAAGAAGCTGCGGAAGAGTGTGAAAAGAGATGGAGATTGGGGTGGTGAATGATTATGATTTATGAGCAGAAGGAGGAGGAGGAGGAGGAGGAGGAGGAGGAGGGAAGGAGGAGGAGGAGGAGAGGAGACAGAAGGAGAGGATTTGGTAGAAGAACAGTGGGAAGAAGAAAAAGAAGAAGAAAAGAAAATTTAACAGGCTTAGAATAAAGAGGAAATAAAAAGAACACCATAGACTAAAGTCGAAAAGCAAGGCCAAGAAGATAGATGATAACACAAGATGATAAATAATAGATGAGCGTGAAGGAAGATGAACATAAACAACGGATTACGCAGATCTCTCTCTCTCTCTCTCTCTCTCTCTCTCTCTCTCTCTCTCTCTCTCTCTCTCTCTCTCTCTCTCTCTCTCTCTCTCTCTCTCTCTCTCTCTCTCTCTCTCTCTCTCTCTCTCTCTCTCTCTCTCTCTCTCTCTCTCTCTCTCTCTCTCTCTCTCTCTATCTCTCTCTCACTCTCTCTCTCTCTCTCTCTCTCTCTCTCTCTCTCTCTCCATTGTGTTGCTTTGTGTTAGTGTGTGTGTGTGTGTGTGTGTGTGTGTGTGTGTGTGTGTGTTTGAACCTTCATATATATTTTCTGTTCTGACCTAATTTATCCTACTTTATTTTCCGGTTTCTCTACAATTTTCCACAATTAATTATACCTCAACTAGTTTTATCGTTTTTCCTTCAATTTTATTTTTGTTTTGTTTTTATACTTTTACTTCACTTCTCTTTTTTCCTAAGTGACTGGTGAAAAGGTTTTCGGTGGTTCATGGTCTGAATTATCAGTGTGGGTTCTGTACCGACCCTTCCATGATACCCGTTGTCTGTTCTAATGTTTTGTTAGTCTGTCAGTTTTCTCTCTGCGTTTCCTTGGTGTTTGTTATGGGAATTTTATGAGAATGGAGGACGGTAGTTATAATGTTCATTTTGTCCTGCTGCTGCTGTGCCATCGCCTCGGAAGGTTGATTGGCTGGAGGAAGAGCAGCCGGCACTCGTGCATTGCTCTCAAGGGTGTTTATGAGCTAAAAACATATTGCTCGGTATCATCAGATGCTTCTGCCTCACATCAACTATCTCCAAAAACTAAAAAGAGGATTATTTGGGTTCTCATGAGTTTCTTCTTCATGTTAATGGTGAAGAAGCCTTGTCGAACTACCACCAGGGTCATAAATCTAGCTGTGGAAATGCCCTCAACTCTTACGAAAGCCTTGCCTAATGTGTGCTTGGGCGCCGACATGTTTTACAATATGACCCTTCGCCACTTCCCGCCGTGTGAGGTCTTGTACATTTATGAAGGCTGTGTTATGTCTTACTTTCATTCTTTTCGGCTGCTTTCGTGTTATTCGTCTTCCTATTCTGGTATTTTGTGTTTTCTACTATTCATTTTTATTATTTCCTTTTTCTTCTTTTTTCTTCTTTCTCTTATTTCTTGTTCTTGTTCTTATTCTTCTTTTCCTCCTCATCCCCATCTCCATTTTCATCCTTTTTTTTCATTTTTATCGTCCTCCTTATCTTTCCCTTCCTTCTCCTATTTCTTCCTTTTCTTATACCATTTCTTATTCTCCTCCTCCTCCTCCTCCTCCTCCTCCTCCTCCTCCTCCTCCTAAACGTATGAGGTTGTCAATAGATATCAGTTATCACCTCGATAAAATGTGTATATGAGGTGTGTGTGTGTGTGTGTGTGTGTGTGTGTGTGTGTGTGTATGTGAATCAAATGGTCATACACACATATATAGAGAAGTTATCGCTTCTACACACACACACACACACGTGTGTGTAAGATTATATTGAAGATTATATTGAAAATTACTCTTGTTTTTTGTTCCTCTAAATCTTTCTCTCCCTTCCTCCTCCTCCATCTTCGGAATACGACCATTTGAATCTTTCGTCTGAATGTTTTTATCTTGTTTTTGTTTTTTATTACTGAAGTTATAATCATCCATAATCTCTCTCTCTCTCTCTCTCTCTCTCTCTCTCTCTCTCTCTCTCTCTCTCTCTCTCTCTCTCTCTCTCTCTCTCTCTCTCTCTCTCTCTCTCTCTCTCTCTCTCTCTCTCTCTCTCTCTCTCTCTCTCTCTCTCTCTCTCTCTCTCTCTCTCTCTCTCTCTCTCTCTCTCTCTCTCTCTCTCATTGAACTTTGCGGAAAGAGAGAGAGAAGAGAGAAAGAGAGAGATCGTTAGGGTAAATCTTTATGCCAGAGATGGAAGCCAGACAGTGTCTTCTTTTATGTCTGTTGTAAATACGAGGCATATAGATGCAGGCAGACAAACAAGAGGTCTGTCTAATGTGGAATTGTTGCATTCTAATGTGCTGAGTTTCTTCCAACACAAAAAGCACTTCCCAGAATTGAACTCCTTTGCTATAATGTTGATTTTTTTTTCTACGAGTGATTTTCCTTAAGTAAATCCATCTTATTCCTGAGACTTCTCAGGCTGGTGTAGTAAGCCTTCAGCCCAGCCTCCTGCACACGTCTATGATTGCGACGCCGCTGCCTGGCTGTGTTGTGTAATGCCTGGCCTTACCTGCTGGCATGTATCACACAGACAGCCAGACATTAAGAAAGACAGGAAGACAGGCGGGCAGACAACCGGACAGACAGATATACAAGAGTTAAACACAGGCCACGCGTGTTTTGCTGTCATTTGTTCCCAAAGTTTTGAGTCTTCATTGATAAGTTGCTCATCACTTGTGTGTGTGTGTGTGTGTGTGTGTGTGTGTGTGTGTGTGTGTGTGTGTGTGTGTGTGTGTGTGTGTGTGTGTGTGTGTGTGTGTGTGTGTGTGTGTGTGTGTGTGTGTGTGTGTGTGTGTGTGTGTGTGTGAAGAGGGGTGAGTGTGTGAGCGTGTGCGCGCGTGTGTGTGTGTGTGTGTGTGTGTGTGTGTGTGTGTGTGTGTGTGTGTGTGTGTGTGTGTGTGTGTGTGTGTGTGTGTGTGTGTGTGTGTGTGTGTGTGTGTGTGTGTGTGTGTGTGTGTGTGTGTGTGTGTGTGTGTGTGTATGAAGCAAAAGTGTTACTCGATTTCATTTCGTTCATCGCAAATTCAATTATGGTCAAAATAGGATTCACGAGTGGCTTAAAACGCAGCCTGCTAAATATAAAACAAAATAGAACAATAATAATAACGTTCCATATATTAAACAGACAAAGCAATTAAATCCCCGACCCTTCGTGATTATGTTTGTTGAATTCTTGATTGTTGATTGTGTTTGCCGTCCACTCACGAAAGGCCGGACTGGAATGGAGAATTTTTCCCTGTAATTAATTATTTTGTTTTGTCGTTTCATTTCACGGTTGATCCTCACTCAGTTTGTCATTTTTTACATGACGTGAACCATTCGTTCGTTTCATATAGATTACATTGGTGATTATTGCTTTAGCTGTAATTACCTTTATATATACTTTTCTTTTCCTTTTTATCCTTCTTTCGTTTCTTTCTCCTTCGTATTTTTTTTTTAATCTCCTTAATTTTCTTTGTTTTGCATCCTATTCTATTTTTTGTTACCTTTTCATCTACAACTCTACATTTTTAATATGACGAGGATTTCGAGGGATCAACAAGGAAAACACAATTCCCCCCCCCCCCCACACACACACACAAATCACTGCACACTTCCCATTCCATGACAACTTGACATTTGGGCGCGGGACTTTGCACTGATCTTGGTTCTGATGCATCCCACAGAGCATGGCTGATCCCCTAAAGACTGAGGGGAGGGATGGGGGAAGGGGGGAGGGGAGGCAGATAATGGCGGAGCAAATTAGATCACCACCTGGACGCCTCGAGTCTTGGAAGGCGAGGAGGCAATTCACCCGAACAGGAGAATCCAGGAGTCTAAAAATTGCTCCGCGCGTTCCAACTCCAATACAACTCCTGGACTTAGGTTATTGCGCTCCTGACCTGCTTTTACATTTATTCTTTTGTATTTAATGCCTTCAGGATAGGTGTGAAAATAAAGATAGACGAGCAGGTAACATTTACTTCTTTTTGGACAGGTGGGGACAGGTAATATAATGAGTATACTAACATGCCTTCAGGACAGGTGGAAGAAACGAAAGCTAGAAAGGCCGGTAATGGATATCAGAGGTGAGTTTATTAGTAAGTTTAGTCATATTTCTATGTTATTAGTAAGTATATTAGTAAGATTAAATGGTAAGTTAGTTAGACGAAATAAAAGCAAAATTATCAGATAGAAACAGGCGAAGGAAATAAACACGCAAATTGGTAGCTAGACAGGTAGGTAAGCAAGGTGTGGTAAGGTGTGGCAAGACAGACTGGTGGACAGACAGGCGGATAGAGAGGCGGGAAGACAGACACAGACAGACAGAGAGACAGACATTCAGATAAGCCCCATACATACATACAGACAGACAGACATACATACATACAAACATACATACATACATACTTACATACATACATACATACATACATACATACATACATACATACATAAATACAGGAAAGGCATTCACACACGGAGAAGCGAAATTAAAACAAATAAACCCTCCTAGCTAGTCCATACTCAGCATTCAAACATACATTCATACAAACATACATACATACATACATACATACATATATACATTACTGACGTTTGCTATTGGAAGCACATCGCTTTTGGCAGTACACACAGACACACACACACACACACACACACACACACACACACACGCACACACACACACACACCAAGACTGTAACGTTCCAGAAATGCTGTGAAGAAACAGAAAAAGAAAGAAGGAAGGGATGAAGTGGATGATGCGGAGAAGGGGAGGAAAGAGGGGAAGACAGAGAGAGGGAGAGAGCGAGAGAAAGAAAAAAAAAGCTGGAGTTGGGAAGATTATGATAAGCAGAGCTAACAGAGAGAGATATATCAGCAGTCAGCGAGAGGACGTACACGATCGACGCTCAGTAGCCCTCCTGAGGTTGCCTCAGGCTTCCCAGACGCCCTCACCACCTACAACACCACTTCATCACCACCACTGCAACGTGTTCTGTGTAGTGAAAAGTGTGTAGTGCCCTATGAACAGTGCAGTGGGTGTTTTTAAGGACAGTGTGTATAGCAGCAAGGTGTACGCCAGCCAGCAGGGTCACTGTGGCGCGTCCTGCCTCCTTGACCCAGCCTTTGTTGCCTGACCCCATACGCTCAGAGGATTTAAATCCCTGGGACGTCCTCTCCACCCCTCCACAGCTGCACTGCGTTCCACAGGAGATTAGTGCAGCCACCCTCCTACAGGCCCCACCCTGACCTGACCTCTCCCACATCTTACCATCTCGCACGCACATGGCAGGCTCTATCCCTCCACACAGCAAAATTGCCTGGGCCGGCCAAGGAGGCTTCCTTGGCGCCAGATACTGGTGCATTTACAGCAACTCTAAACGAGACAAGCCTGTGACGCCCAGTACCAGAGAAAACTGCCCCAACTCTGTGTGCCGTGAGTGCTTCTCAGACGCCGAATTCTGCTGCTCCTAGACAGCTGAGTTAAGGTGTGCCCGCGGGTTCTCCAGGCCGGTGACTTACGAGTTGACCTCAGCCACTCCCTCAGAGCCCAAGGAAACCAACAGCGAGAACGTAGATGAACAAGGCGAACAAGACGTGCAGGTGGAAGAGCCAGAAAACATCGTACAGCATCTCATCGCTTGCTCCAACAAGGAGATCGCAAAGCTTCTAGTTCAGATCCAGCAAGAGACTCAGAGGCAGAAACTAATCATAACACGATACAGGGAAGAGAAAAAGCTTGTCCTGAATCAAAAAGTCGTAATAGCAAAAACTCTAAGTCTCCTTGAACAGATCGAAACCTCTGAGTTGGAGCAAAATCACCCTAGTACCAACATCTCCACGAGTGCACTACCCAGCAAGATTGACACAGACTGGGGGGAAGTGTGCTCCGAATCCCTCTCCTGGCGAAGCTGGTGGGCGTCAGGCAGGCCACGCAAACTCGCCAAACTCGTGGACTGCTTGCCTCCCTCACCTAGCGTCGAAGTCTCCATTGGCTCGGACAGCAGCAACACCTCCACAACCTCCGACGACACCACCGCCACTACCAGCACCGCGAGCGGAGGCGCAGCTCAGGCCAGCGAGCGCGAGGACACAGACGCCAGCAGCAGCAACGACAACAACCGCGGCTCCCTCGCTCCCGCCCTAGTGCCGGTGACGCTGAGGCGCAACAAGAAGAGGAACAGTCGAGACAACGTCCGGGAGTACCTCCAACCGACAACCGCAGAGGTGGCGAGGAGCAAACAGGAGGCAGCAGCAGGAGGCGGAGAGACACCCATCAAACGCTGCTCACCGCGGTTCCTCTCGGCAGACGCCTCCCCCACCTCGTCGTCACCCGGCCAGACAAGGCCACCACAGCCGACCCGCCCACGGACACCAACCCGCTCCTCGACGCCGCGACAAGGTGTGTGACTACTGCTCCCGTCGGGGACACGCAGCAGAGGAGTGTCACGCGAGGGCTGCAGACGAGAGGCAAGAGCACCTCCTCAGACGTGTGATTGCTGAGGTTAGGCAGCCTGTCTCCAGTCACCTGCCCCTCCACAGGACCCTCACACATCGCGCCACAGCCTCCTTCCTGGGGCCATACACCTGGCTGGCAGTGGTCGACTCCCTCCTACCTGAGTAGCTCCAGCACCCATCACCAACTCAGGTAGGATGGCAGACACGCCGAGGACTCGTCACCAGCTGGTGCTTCTCTCCGCCAACGTGCGAGGCCTCCGCATGAACATCGGGGACCTGACCCATAGCTTTGTCCTGAGGCACCGCGTGGACATAGCTGTGGTGACTGAAACGTGGCTCAACAGTGAGGTGGAGTTATCCTTCGGGAGAATACCTGGATACACCAACTGAATCATGAGAGACCGCCAGGAGAGGCAAGGTGGCGATGTGGCAGTATGCCTCAAGGAAGGAGTGCAGGCGCAGAGACTTGAAGTAGAGACACCACCCACGACAGAGGCGGTGTTTCTCAAAGTAATTCTGACAGATGGCACAGCCCTCCTCCTGTGTGCCATGTACCGCCCCCCAAGGCAAGGGCCTGCCCCCCTGGATTTTCTGACGGAGCAAATGGACGACCTGCTGACTCGCCATCGCTGCAGGCATGTCCTAATCGTGGGCGACTTAAACCAGCACATGGAGGGAGCCGCCTACGAGAATCTCCTGACGGTGCAGGGTCTGACAGATCATGTCACCTTCCCGACCCATGAGCGAGGCGGGACGCTGGATCCCGTTATCTCGGACCTGGGAGAGGGCAGGGTCACGTGCCAACAGCTTGGGCCGGTAGGCAGCTCTGACCACCACGCCATCCTGACCCGAGCAGACGTGGGCGTGGCGCGGGATGAGGCCACTTCCCACACTATCTGGCTGTGGGACAGAGCTGACTGGCCCTCCCTTAAAAGAGACCTGCAGCAAACAGACTGGCACACCCTTCTGTCTGGGCGAGCAGAGCCCATGGCGAAGGCCTTTACTGAACGTCTCAAAGCTCTCCAACGAGAGCACATTCCACACCGCCAGTACACCTCCAAGCCCACCGATCAGCCCTGGTTTGGTTACCGCTGCCGCCTTGCTGCAGAAAGAAAATATTCTGCGTGGCTCCGCTACAAAAGGAGCCCAACCCGCCGCAACAAAGCCCTGCATCGAGCAGCGTGCAACAATATGGTGGCCACCAGTAAATGGGCGAAACGGAGGTGGGAAAGAGACCTCCGCGCCAAGCTGTGCGGGCCAGGGGTGGGCAGCAAAACATGGTGGACCCTTGTTAAGGAAAAGCAAGGCAGCAGCCACCAAGAAACAATCCCTCCCCTCACCAAGCAGGACGGCACCACAGCCACCAGCAGCAGGGAGAAGGCAGAGCTCCTGGCTGACCTTTTCTCTGCCAAGATGTCCGTCGCCGACCCCACCAGACCTCCACCACAACTGCCACAGGAATGCAACCAGACCCTGACAAAGGTTGCGGTACACCGGGAGCAAGTGGAGCGCCTTCTAAGAGCGGTGGACGTCAGGAAGGCCACTGGTCCTGACAACGTTAGCCCACATGTGCTGCGTCACTGCTCCAGTGAGCAGGCAGGACCCCTCTCGGAGGTGTTCGGGGCCTGTGTCCGGGAGAACACCTGGCCCTCTATATGGAAGGATGCTCGCGTGGTGCCGGTTCACAAAAAGCGGGCCAGATCTGACCCTGCCAACTACAGACCTATCTCCCTCCTGTCTGTAGTTGGAAAAATCTTCGAGAGAATAGTGGTGGAGGCCATCACCCGCCACCTCGAGAACAACGCCCTCATCACTGACCAGCAGTTTGGGTTCAGATCTGGCCGCTCCACTTCAGACCTCCTGCTGCTCCTCTCCAGGGATTGGCAGGACTCACTAGACACCGGCCTGGATAGCATTGTCGTTGCTCTCGACATCGCGGGTGCTTTTGACCGGGTGTGGCACGCGGGCTTGCTGGAGAAGCTTCGTGCCAAAGGCATTCAAGGACACCTGCTGATGCTGATGAGCGACTACCTTCAAGGAAGAAGCCTCCACGTCGTCGTCGGCGGCCAGCAGTCCAAGGACCTCCCAGTGGGTGCCTCAGTCCCTCAAGGATCTGTGCTGGGACCTGTCCTCTGGAATCTGTACATCGACGACCTTCTCAGGAGTCTGCCAGCAGTCTCTGCATACGCTGACGACTGCACGCTCTCCCTCTCCTACCCTCGCCAAGAAAGCCAGCAAGCGGTTGCTGAGGTCAACCAGTAACTACGCTTGATACGGGAGTGGGGGGAGCGCTGGCAGGTGAACTTTGCTCCTGAGAAGACTCAGGCGATGGTGATCTCTCGGTCCCCGGCAGCCACACAAGCTGTCGAAGGAAGGGTGATGTTTGGCTCCGTCACCCTCCGCTCCAGGATTACGTCAGGATCCTCAGGTGGACTTGGACCGAGAGCTGCGCTTCGACCGCCACCTGAAACACGTCGCCCACCAAGCCTCCCTACGTGTCTCTGCCCTTCGTAGAGTGGCTAATTTCCTCGACAAGCGAGGACTTATGCTCCTCTACAAGGCCCAGGTAAGATCCTACCTGGAGTACGGAGCTCTGACCTGGATGTCCAGCGCTGCCACACACCTGCAGAGACTGGACAAGGTGGAGCGACGGGTGCAGCGACTGTTACAGGAGAACAACCCCCAGCCGCCCCCTCAGGACATTATACATCTAGACACTCTGGAGCACCGCCGGGACGTCGCTGCGCTGGTGGTGTTCCACAAGGCCCAGGTGCAAGGAGTACCACACCTGGCGAGACTGAGGCTCCCCCCGCGAGAGGCTGTGAGAGATACGAGAACGGTACTCTCCAGCCACGAGCAGGTCGGGGTGCCGAGGTCAAGCGCCAGCCAGCACCAACGGACCTTCACCTCCAGGGTGTCCCGCCTGTGGAACACATTCACTACAGCAGGGCCAACAGTGACGGAAATGTCCACCCAGCAGGTAAAAGTGGCTGCTCACAGGTGGCGAAGAACATGCCCCACGCCACTAGTGATGCTAAATACACAGTGAGCAAGTGTAAAGGGCTTTTAAAATAATGCACGAGAAAAAGTGACATTTTAAGCCCTAAAAAGTGCACAGAGAAACATATGCTAATCGAACGATCGCATAAAGTGTCGGCGAAATACAAATCTGTTGTGTAACTATAGAATCGTCAGTTTAAATAAAAATAAAAAAGAGAGTATATATAAATGTTAAATTCAATGCAAGAATGAATATCAAGGGGCAAAAATATACGTGTGTGTGTGTGTGTGTGTGTGTGTGTGTGTGTGTGTGTGTGTGTGTGTGTGTGTGTGTGTGTGTGTGTGTGTGTGTGTGTGTGTGTGTGTGTGTGTGTGTGTGTGTGTGTGTGTGTGTGTATGTGTGTGTGTGTGTGTGTGTGTGTGTGTGTGTGTGTGTGTGTGTGTGTGTGTGTGTGTGTTTCTTAAAGTTTGGTATTAACAAACAACCGAAAAAAATGTTAAAGCTGGTAAGAAACAAACGGGTTCATATATTTTATCGTTTAGTCTCTCTCTCTCTCTCTCTCTCTCTCTCTCTCTCTCTCTCTCTCTCTCTCTCTCTCTCTCTCTCTCTCTCTCTCTCTCTCTCTCTCTCTCTCTCTCTCTCTCTCTCTCTCTCTCTCTCTCTCTCTCTCTCTCTCTCTCTCTCTCTCTCTCTCTCTCTCTCTCTCTCTCTCTCTCTCTCTCTCTCTCTCTCTCTCTCTCTCTCTCTCTCTTTATTGCTTTATAATGCAGCACTTTTCTTTTTTATATGTTTGCTCTGCTTATCATAATCTTCCCAACTCCAGCTTATTTCTTTCTTTCCTTTATTGTTGTTCTTTTCACCTTCTCTATCTCTTCGTACATTCCTTAGTTTTATCCCTCCGTTTTCCTCTCTTATATTTTCTTTTCAGTTTTTTCTCTCTTTCCTTTATTACTCTTCTTTAATATCTTTGTGTTTCGTTTTATTATCTTTCAATATCTCTCATTTTGTTATTTGTTTGTATTTTTCTTTCATCTTCTTTTCTCCTTTTTTCTTCTCTCAAATCTATAATCATTTTTTTCCTTCTTTCCTTTATTATCTTTCTTTAAATACCTTGGTTTATCATTGTTTTATCTTCCAATTTTCCCTTTATTGTTATTGTTTTCCTTTTTCTCATCTTCTCGAGTTCTTTCTCTCATTGTTTTTTTTTCTTCTCGGGTATTTCTTTCCTTCCTTTATTGTTTACTGTAATCTCGCCTCTTTCTCTCTCCTTCTCTTCCAATATTTTCCAATTTTCTAATATGACTTCATTCTTCTCGTTCTCCTCCTCCTTCCTTCCTCTCATATTGTTTACTTATCTTCTCCTTTCGTTCCTTTATGATTTATTGTAAGCTCTTCCTCCCTCTCTTCCTCCCCTCCAGTGTTCCTCAATTTTCATTGATAGTTTTTTTTTCTTTTTTCATTCGTCCGACTTTCTAATCTTCCTTTTCTCCTTTCATGTTTTTTTTTTTCTCTGATAGCCCTCGTCTTACTCTTTTAATAACCCTATTTTCGCCGCTAACTTTCGTTCATCTCTTCTCTCTTCTTTCCTCACTTCTCTCCACACACTCTTCTTCTTTCCTCACTTCTCTCCACACACTCTTCTTCTTCTTTCCTCACTTCTCTAAACACACTCTTCTTCCTTCCTCACTTCTCTCCACACACTCTTCTGCTTTCCTCACTTATCTCCATACACTCTTCTTCTTCTTTCCTCACTTCTCTCCACACTCTTCTTCTTCTTTCCTCACTTCTCTCCACACACCCCTCTTCTTTCCTCACTTCTATCCACACACTCTTCTTCTTTCCTCACTTATCTCCACACACTCTTCTTCTTCTTTCCTAACTTCTCTCCACACACTCTTCTTCTTTCCTCACTTCTCTCCACACACTCTTCTGCTTTCCTCACTTATCTCCACACACTCTTCTTCTTCTTTCCTCACTTCTCTCCACACACTCTTCTTCTTTCCTCACTTCTCTCCACACACTCTTCTTCTTTCCTCACTTCTCTCCACACACTCTTCTTCTTTCCTCACTTCTCTCCACACACCCCTCTTCTTTCCTTACTTCTATCCACACACTCTTCTTCTATCCTCACTTCTCTCCACACACTCTTCTTCTTTCCTCACTTCTCTCCACACACTCATCTTCTTTCCTCATTTCTCTCCACACACTCTTCTTCTTTCCTCACTTCTCTCCACACACTCATCTTCTTTCCTCATTTCTCTCCACACACTCTTCTTCTTTCCTCACTTCTCTCCACACACTCTTCTTCTTTCCTCACTTCTCTCCACACACTCTTCTTCTTTCCTCATTTCTCTCCACACGCTCTTCTTCTTTCCTCACTTCTCTCCACACACTCTTCTTCTTTCCTCACTTCTCTCCACACACTCTTCTTCTTTCCTCATTTCTCTCCACACGCTCTTCTTCTTTCCTCACTTCTCTCCACACACTCATCTTCTTTCCTCATTTCTCTCCACACACTCTTCTTCTTTCCTCACTTCTCTCCACACACTCATCTTCTTTCCTCATTTCTCTCCACACGCTCTTCTTCTTTCCTCACTTCTCTCCACACACTCTTCTTCTTTGCTCACTTCTCTCCACACACTCTTCTTCTTCTTTCCTCACTTCTCTCCACACACTCTTCTTCTTTGCTCACTTCTCTCCACACACTCTTCTTCTTCTTTCCTCACTTCTCTCCACACACTCTTCTTCTTTGCTCACTTCTCTCCACACACTCTTCTTCTTCTTTCCTCACTTCTCTCCACACACTCTTCTTCTTCTTTCCTCACTTCTCTCCACACGCTCTTCTTCTTTCCTCACTTCTCTCCACACACTCTTCTTCTTCTTTCCTCATTTCTCTCCACACGCTCTTCTTCTTTCCTCACTTCTCTCCACACACTCTTCTTTTTCTTTCCTCACTTCTCTCCACACACTCTTCTTCTTTCCGCACTTCTCTCCACACACTCTTCTTCTTTCCTCAATTCTCTCCACACACTCTTCTTCTTCTTTCCTCACTTCTCTCCACACACTCTTCTTCTTTCCTCAATTCTCTCCACACACTCTTCTTCTTCTTTCCTCACTTCTCTCCACACACTCTTCTCCTTTCCTCACTTCTCTCCACACACTCTTCTTCTTTGCTCACTTCTCTCCACACACTCTTCTTCTTTCCTCACTTATCTCCACACACTCTTCTTCTTTCCGCACTTCTCTCCACACACTCTTCTTCTTTCCTCACATCTCTCCACACACTCTTCTTCTTCTTTCCTCACTTCTCTCCACACACTCTTCTTCTTTCCTCACTTCTCTCCACACACTCTTCTTCTTTCCTCACATCTCTCCACACACTCTTCTTCTTCTTTCCTCACTTCTCTCCACACACTCTTCTTCTTTCCTCACTTCTCTCCACACACTCTTCTTCTTCTTTCCTCACATCTCTCCACACACTCTTCTGCTTTCCTCACTTCTCTCCACACACTCTTCTTCTTCTTTCCTCACTTCTCTCCACACACTCTTCTTCTTTCCTCACTTCTCTCCACACTCTTCTTCTTCTTTCCTCACTTCTCTCCACACACTCTTCTTCTTTCCTCACTTCTCTCCACACACTCTTCTTCTTTCCTCACTTCTCTCCACACACTCTTCTTCTTTCCTCACTTCTCTCCACACACTCTTCTTCTTTCCTCACTCCTCTCCACACACTCTTCTTCTTTCCTCACTTCTCTCCACACACTTCTTCTTTCCTCACTTCTCTCCACACACTCTTCTTCTTTCCTCACTCCTCTCCACACACTCTTCTTCTTTCCTCACTTCTCTCCACACACTCTTCTTCTTTCCTCACTTCTCTCCACACACTCTTCTTCTTTCCTCACCTCTCCACACTCTTCTTCTTTCCTCACTTCTCTCCACACACTCTTCTTCTTTCCTCACTTCTCTCCACACACTCTTCTTCTTTCCTCACTCCTCTCCACACACTCTTCTTCTTTCCTCACTTCTCTCCACACTCTTCTTCTTTCCTCTGTTCTCTACACACACTCTTCTTGTTTCCTCACTTCTCTCCACACACTCTTCTTCTTTCCTCACTCTCCACACTCTTCTTCTTTCCTCACTTCTCTCCACACATTCTTCTTCTTTCCTCACTTCTCTCCACACACTCTTCTTCTTTCCTCACTTCTCTCCACACACTCTTCTTGTTTCCTCACTTCTCTCCACACACTCTTCTTCTTTCCTCACTTCTCTCCACACACTCTTCTTCTTTCCTCACTTCTCTCCACACACTCTTCTTCTTTCCTCACTTCTCTCCACACACTCTTCTTGTTTCCTCAGTCCTCTCCACACACCTTATTACCTCCATGCTACACTTCGTATTTTCTCTTTTCTTCTCCCCTCTACTCTTGTTTCCTTAAATTCTCCTTTATCTATTTTTCCTCTCCTCTCGTTTTCTGTTGTGTCCTCTTTTTTTCTCTCTTTCCATATTTTTCCTCCCGTTTCCTTTCTTTTCCTCATATATAAACCTCTTTTTATGTAATCTTTTTTGTTTTTATTTTGTTATTAATCTAGCAATCTCTGCCTGTGTTTTATCGGTTTATCCTTCATCCTCGTCTCTTTTATTTTTACAGCAGAGGAAGCAGCTCAAGGGCAAACAAAAGGAAACAAAAATGAAAAAAAAGACCGCTATTCGCTGCTCCCACAAAAAGCGCTTAGAGGAGTGGCCAAAAGAAAGGTCAACTTCGGAAGGAGAGGTGTCCTGATACCCTCCCCTTGAAAGAGTTCAAGTCGTAGTCATGAGGAAATACAGATGAAGGAAGATCGTTCAAGAGTTTACCTGCGTGAGGGATGAAAGAGTGAAGATGCTGGTTAACTCGTACGTAAGGGATTTGGACAGTAACGGGATGAGCTTGAGTAGAATGTTGCGTGCGGCGAGGCAGCAGGAGGGGTTGGGGGGGGCATGGAGTTAGCAAGTTCAGAAGAGCAGTCAGCGTGAAAATATCGATAGAAGATAGAAAGAGAGGCAACATGGCGACGGAATTTAAGAGGTACAAGACTATCAGTAAGAGGAGGAGAGCTGCGTGAGTGGAGCCCCCCACAGGTGAGATGCATACTCCATACAAGGGCGGACATGGCCCCTGTATATATAGCAACTGTGCGGAGGCGAAGAACTGGCGGAGACGATACAGAACGCCCAACCTCGAGGAAGATGATTTAGTGAGAGAAGAGATGTAAAGTTTCCAGTTAAGATTTTGAGTTAAGGATAGACCAAGTATGTTTAGTGTAGAAGAAGGTGATAGCTGAGTGCTGTTGAAGAATAGGGGTTAGGTGTTTGGAAGATTGTGTCGACTTGATAGGTGGAGAAATTGGGGTTTTTGAGGCATTGAAAGACACAAGGTTCCTTTTAATTTTTCACTCATTTCCGTTTATTTTTATTCTTTTTAACTATTCACTCCCTCTTTGTATTACTCTCTCATCTTTTTCTCTTCCATCTATCTTTGTTATATTATCCTGTTTTTGTTTATAGCGTTATTAAATGTACAATATTTTTTTATCTCTTCTCTCTTTTTGTTGACTGTGCGTCTTCTTATCATCTCTTTTTGCGGCTCATCTCTTCCCCTCCTCTCCGTCTCCTTCCCGCCAGCTTCGTGTCTTCCGTCTCTTCGTCTCTCGTCCAGTGTTGCTCTTTCATTTCCTCTAAATGCCTCTTCAGCCCTTTGTTTTCCTTTGATTCTCTCTCTCTCTCTCTCTCTCTCTCTCTCTCTCTCTCTCTCTCTCTCTCTCTCTCTCTCTCTCTCTCTCTCTCTCTCTCTCTCTCTCTCTCTCGCGCGCGCGCGCTCGCTCGCTCGCTCGCAAAAAATTGTCACAATAAGAACAAAATTGTAAGATAAGAAGAAAAGGAAGAAGAAAAATAGAAGTAGATGTAGGGAAAGTTTAAGAAGGAAAATATTCTGAGATAAAACGATAAGAAAAGATAAAGAGAGAATAATAATGACAACGAGATGTGTGGAGACATTAAAGAAGAAGAAATTAGAAAAAAGAAAATGCCAGATCCCTCAAAAAAATACTGTGGCCGAATTTATTAAGAAGAAAGAGAACCAAAACGAGACAGAAGAATAATGACAGCAAGAAACATGGACAAGTAAGATAATAAGAAAAGAAAAAAGAAAATAACTAACCCTCCTCAAGAAAGATGTGTTCATGAATTTTTGTCTTCAATTTGACTGAAAAATAAACTCACCCACACGAAGTTTTAAAAGTTATACTTAGACGAATGAAATTATGACGAGGCGAAAGAAAAGAAGAATAAAAAATAAAAGAAAACGAGTTTCAAAGAAGACTGAAGGAAAGATTATCATGACCGAGTTGTGCCAAAGAAATATATTTAGAGAGGAGAAAGTTTTAAAATTGTTAAAGATTATGACGAGGCAACGGAAGGAAAGAGAGAACGAAGAGGAAACAATGAATGGGGGAAGGAAAGAAGATTTTTAGGATACGGAATGAAAGGATGAAAAGAGTATAATAAGAAGGAAGGAAGGAAGGACGGATAATGAGGATTAGGGAAGAAAGGAAAAGGAAGAGAATGTTAAAAAAGAGTAGGAAGGAGTCTTGAATAGCTAAAGAAAAAAGATTATAGGAATGAAGGAATAGGAGGTAAGTGAGGTGCGGAATAAAATGAAGTAAAGAAGGATAAAAAAAGAGAAGAGGAAGAGGAAGACTATAAGAATGGGGGAAGGAAATGAAAACGTGTAAGGAACGAGAAAGGAAATTGAATATTGAAGTAAAGAAAAAGGATATAAGGAATGAAAGTAGGAGTATGTTAGTCCCTCAAACAAAAGTGAAAGTTAACATCATGCCACCACCACCACCACCACTACTACTACTATTATTACTACTACTACTACTACTACTACTACTACTACTACTACTACTACTACTACTACTACTACTTATGTTACTACTGAAAAAAGAGCATTTACATCACACTCAGGAGGAGAGATTTACATATTTACATAGAAAATCAGACCACACAGACCCCATGGTCCAGACTTGGTGGTCTGTCCTTAAACCTAAGTGATTTTACATTAATCAGAAGACTCCAAAACGTTGCATTTCTACTCTAGTTGATATTAAGTTGAAGGAAGTGACGGTCGAGCTTATTTTTGAAGGAGTCAATCGTGTTACACTGGACCACTGATGATGGGAGCTTATTCCATTCTCGCACTACATCGTTGGTGAAGAAAAATTTGGTGCAGTCTGAATTTACTTGTCTACATCTGAGTTTTACGCCATTGTTCCTCGTGCGCAAAGTGTCATCGATCATAAACAATGTTGATCTGTCTACATTCGTGAAACCATTAAGTATTTTAAAACATTCGATCAGTTTTCCTCGGAGGCGACGTTTCTCAAGAGAGAACATATTAAGGGTAGAAAGCCTTTCTTCGTAGGATTTGTTGCGCAAGGAAGGGATAATTTTCGTTGCCCGACGCTGAGCACCTTCTAATTTAGCAATATCCTTTGCATGGTGGGGAGACCAAAACTGTACCGCATATTCCAAGTGGGGTCTGACTAAACTGTTGTAGAGCGGGAGTATTTCATCTTTATTCTTAAATAAAAAGTTTCTTTTAATGAAGCCCAACATTCTGTTCGCTTTATTTGCTGCATCGATGCATTGCTGTGAGAATTTGAGGTTTGACGCGATTTTGACCCCCAAGTCCTTGACGCATTGAACGCTTTTGAGTTTAACGCCGCGCATTTCGTAATCAAACTTCTTATTCCTCGTTCCAACGAAGGACCTGGCACTTGTCTACGTTAAAGGGCATCTCCCATCTATCCGACCAAGCTGAAATTTTGTGCAAATCCTCTTGGAGGCTTTGCCTGTCTTCGTCAGTGAGAACCGAGTTACCAATCTTTGTGTCGTCTGCAAATTTACTAATGCGGTTATTGAGTCCAACATCCACGTCGTTGATGTAAATAATGAAGAGCACTGGGCCAAGAACCGAGCCCTGAGGGACGCCACTAGTGACCGGCGCCCACTCTGAGTTAAATCCGTCAATCACTACTCGTTGTTTTCTGTTGCTCAACCAATTCGTGATCCATTGGTTTACCTGACCGTCAATACCTATTTGCTTTAATTTGTAAAGTAATTTATGATGCGGGACTTTATCAAACGCTTTCTGGAAATCAAGATAGACTACGTCCAGTGATTTGGTTACGTCATAAACAGTGAAGAGGTCGTTATAAAAGGTTAATAGATTTGACAGGCAGGATCTTTTGTTTCGGAAGCCATGTTGTGAGTCCCCAATTAATGAGTGGCTTTGAAGGTAACTCACAATTTTGTCTCTAATTATGCCCTCAAGTAGCTTACCTACAACCGAAGTTAGACTAATGGGCCTGTAATTACCTGGTACTTTTGTGTCTCCTTTCTTAACAATCGGTGTCACGTTAGCCTTTTTCCAATCTGAAGGGACAATGCCTTGTCGCAAGGACATATTGAATACGGTTGTGAGGGAGGAGAGTATTTCGCTCTTTGTTTCTTTCAGCAGAGTTGGATATACTTTATTAGGTCCAGGACTTTTATTTGTTTTAAGTGATTTGAGGGCTTTAAGGACTTCATCGGGTTTTATTTCAAAGTTAGACAATGCATGCTCGGGATTTACATTAGTACTGGTGTTGGTGGTGGTGGTGGGAGGACTGTTATTATTAAACACCGAGGAAAAGTAATTATTTAATAGGTTTGCAACGTGTTGGCTGTCAGTCACTAATGCACCGTCGCTGTTTGTTAAAGGTCCAATTCCACTTCTGATCGCCTTTCTGTTGTTTATGTAACTGAAGAAGGATTTCGGATTATTTTTACAGTTGGCTGCAATATTTTCTTCATATCTACGCTTTGCCTGATGCACTAATCTTTTTACTCGTCGCCTTGCATCATTGTAAAGTCTAATGTTTTCGGGCGTGCTTTGGTCTTTCTTTAACCTGTAAGACAATTTTCTTTCCTTGACTGAGTGTTTAATTTCGCTATTAAACCACGGTGGACTTTTATTAGTGTTAATTCGCTTCTCGCACAAGGGTACAAATGTGTCCTGCTGAGTGAGTAAGTGATTTTTAAAGTTTAGCCAGGCGTCCTCTGCATTGCCGTCATCTGATAGTTGCATATCTATTAGTTTTCGTCGGATTTCTACGAAGTTGGCTCTTTTGAAATTGGGCACCTTAACTTTATTTTCAGTCACCGATGTTTGAGCTCTAATGTCAACGCGCACTAGTTTATGGTCGCAGGAACCGAGGTGTTCTCCTACCGTGACATTACTGACTAGGTTATCTTGGGTCGCTATAACAAGGTCAAGTATGTTATTTTGTCGAGTTGGTTCAGAAACCATTTGGCTTAGATAATTTTCCTCTAGAAATTCGATCATTCTATGGGACTCACCTTCTGTACCCGACAGTGTCGCCCAGTCGATATGGGGAGGTTAAAGTCTCCTAGTATCAGTGAGTCGCTGTTATTAAGTGACTGCCTTAAGACGCTGTACATTTCAAGATCGCCATCAAGTGATTGCCCCGGAGGCCTGTAAGTGACAGATATATTTAAATTGACTTTTGCAATGTTTACTCGCACGCACAAATGTTCAACGTTACTGTTTCCTGGTGTTTTGTCAGTAGGTTGCAAGTAGCTTTTGACAAAAGGGCGACACCACCTCTACGGTTTACACGATCATTGTTGAAGAATCTGTAGCCATCTATGTTGTATTCGGAACTTAAATCAATATTAGTGGTGTCGATAAATGTTTCGGTTATAGCAATTACGTCAAAGTTTTCTGTCAGAGCAAGACATCGCAGTTCATCAAACTTGTTTCTTAGGCTACGCGCATTGAAACTAAGGACTCTTAGGTTATCTTGAAGCTTGGTAATAGAGGTACTGGAGGATTCAATGTTACGAGTCTGTTGCGGTGTATGGTGTCTATTTACACGGGCGGGATGGAAGGACGTGGCTGAGAGTCGTTTTTTGTTGTTCGGGCGTTACGTACGGCGTTGTTGAGGAGCCTTCCAAATCTGGCTGCCCCGATGGGGACAGGTGTATGCCGTCCCTTTGGAAAAGTCTACTCTGGCCGTAGAAATCGTTCCAGGCGTTAAAGAATTCGACGTCAAGCTCTCCGCAGAGAGTCTGCAGGCGGTTGTTGAGGCTGAAGGCCTTACTGTAGAAGTCGCCCTCATCCCATGTCCGTGGTAGAATTCCTGAAATCATAATATTAGGAGAATTATACTGCTGGATGAGCCTACGGTACTTGTCCAGCAGTTCCTCAGACCGGGTCGTGGTGACGTCGTTTGTACCTGTGTGGAGAACAAAGAGTGAGTCATTAGAGGCCTCAGCGGAGACCTCGTCCAGGGCAGCTGTGATGTCGTCAACACCAGCTCCAGGATAACAGTAGTTACGCCTACGACGGGGGACTCTGCCACAGAATTCAACCACCTGATGGCGAATCATAGAGTCACCGACCAATAAGGTGCTCTGTTCCTAGTCCTCCTCCTACAGTATTGCAAATCTGTTGTAGAAATGAGTAGGATATATGGCTCTAGGGGCGGGTCAGGCTCCTCCTCTCTCGGGGGTGAAGCATTCAGCGTCAGCTCTACCGGTTCCCTGTGACGTGAGAGAGAGAGAGAGAGAGAGAGAGAGAGAGAGAGAGACGGATGGATGAACGGATTACGGATTGGAAGGTTCGGACATGGCTCGGTGGAGAGAGGAGGAGCAGGGGATCGTAAGAGAAAGTGAAGAGGTGGAGAATAAAGGTGAGTGAAGTGAGAAGAGGAAGGAATAGTGACATGATGGAAGCCGGAGGAGTAGGAGAGAGAGACGGAGGGAGGAAGGAGGAGAGTAGAGGGCTAAGTGAGGGGATTTTGGAGGCAGCTTGGCCTTGGTGGCGAGGGTTCAGTGACCTTTGAGCGGCCTTCCTGCTATCGGGCGGGGCAGGCGAGTACAGGCAGGGCCGCCGGAGCCTGGCAAAGGGTTAGAGATTTTAGGGTAAATACGAGAGTCGCCCTGGATGCAAAGTGGCAGGTGGAGGTGGTGGGTGTGTTTCAGTTAGTACTCAGTGTTGTTGTAATGGTTTAAAGGGGTTAAATTGGTGGTGGTGGTTGTGGTAGTTGCAGAAGTAGTAGTAGTAGTAGTAGTAGTAGTAGTACTGGTAGTAGAAGTAATATAAGCAGTGGCAGCTGTATATAAGCAAAACTATTAAAAGATCGGGCAATATTTACCATATTTACTTTTATTTCATATTTGTACAACGTTCATGTAAAACTAAATCCAGTGGCCTTCATATGTCTTTTTTTTTCACCGTCCATTTGCTTTCGTTCTCTTCCCTTTATTTCCGCTTCCAGTGATATATATATATATATATATATATATATATATATATATATATATATATATATATATATATATATATATATATATATATATATATATATATAAATTTCACGTGTTCATTCTAAATCGCTTTTTTCATGTTCAGGTCTACAGGTAAACTAAAACTATTTCCTGATCGTTTTCATACTTTTCCATTATAATTTTTACAACTGTTCCTTCTGCCAGGTTTGATTCTTTGCTCATCTTGTTATATTACTGTGGTTGCGTTACTCGATTTTATTCACTTCTTTTCCTCACTACCTCCTCCGTTTGCTGAGTTCTCTACATCCTCGCTTACCGCTGCTTCCTATTATTGTTCTGCGCCCTCTGTTGTCCTTCATCCCTTCGCTGTTTCCTTCCATCCTGACTTACCATTATGTTTCCTGTTCCAGTTTCGTGTTTCATGTATCGGCGACGCGAAAGCCTCTAACAAACCACAAAAGAATATATATCTGTGCCAATTACTGGGCGGTGATTATTTTGAAGGTTTTGTTTATGCACGCCCAAGGGAAGGTTGAAGGGAGGGAAGGAGAGGAGGAGGAGAAAGGGAGGAGGAGGAGAGAGAGAGAGAGAGAGAGAGAGAGAGCAGCTGAACTAAGGTATCCCGTTTGTTTGGAAGTGGACACACACACACACACACACACACACACACACACACACACACACACACACACACACACACACACACACACACACACACACACACACACACAGTGAGTCTCTCTCTCTCTCTCTCTCTCTCTCTCTCTCTCTCTCTCTCTCTCTCTCTCTCTCTCTCTCTCTCTCTCTCTCTCTCTCTCACTCTCTCTCTCTCTCTCTCTCTCTCTCTCTCTCTCTCTCTCTCTCTCTCTCTCTCTCTCTCTCTCTCTCTCTCTCTCTCTCTCTCTCTCTCTCTCTCTCTCTCTCACCTTCTCCCCTCCTCCATGATACCTGTAATAAGTGACCTTGTGATCCTTCCTTACTGAATTGTAGAATAGGAGGAGGAGGAGGAGGAGGAGGATAAAGGGATGTGGAGGAGGTGAGAAGGGAACATGATCGGGAAATGACAAACACGAATGTATTGCCCGCACACACATACATAGTCACATACGTACATACATTCATACAAATATTCATACATACACATGCATAGGGCGTTACAAATCGACACATACATAAATATATACATAGTTACGTCTGCCAGTCATCCATCGATCTGTTCATGTCAACATACATGCATACATGGCTGGAGTAGGTAGGAAGACACCTACCGAACGGACGCAAGCCACTCCCGCTGAGGTCTATATGGGAGGTGAGAAGGAGCTGAAGCCTCCAAAGACCCTTCCATGTCCTCACTAACCGTTTCCCTATTGTCTCACCAACACCGGAGAGTAGTTCAGCATGCTCTCTAAAGACAGATCCTCTCTTTATTCACACCACACTACATTCACACAACATATACACCTTTTCCCAAAATTATAATTTCAAAATGGCGCACATACACCAAGCCTCAGGTCCCCGCCTAGGGGTGACCTAAATTCCCCAGGAGGACTCCCTTTGGCTGCCGACCCGAGAGGTGTCTTGATAACTCCTCGAACCTCTTTCTTCTCAATTTCTGCAACATTCGCGGTCTTCGCTCTAATTTTCATTCTGTGGAACATCATCTCTCCTCCTCTAAACCTCACCTTCTCTTCCTTACCGAAACACAGGTTTCTGAGGCTACTGACAGCAATCTCTACTCTGTTCCCTCCTACTATCTCTATCCTAAATTTCAATCCAAAGCTGGATGTTGCGCCTACGTGCGCAACGACATCACTTGCTCTCGTGCCCACAACCTTGACTCTTCTGAATTTTCCACCATCTGGCTAAGACTTCATTGTCATTCTATTACTAAATACATCTGTACTGTTTATCTCTCACCTAACTCTACCAACTATGTAAAATTCTTTGACTATTTGAATTCTAAAGTGGAGCACATCTTGACCCACTCTCCTTCGCTGAAATCTCCATCCTAGGAGATTTCAATGTTCCACCAGCTTGGGCTTTCATCCTCTTTCACTGACCATCCTGGTGAACAAGCCTACAACTTTGCTATCCTCAACGACCTAGTGCAGTTGGTCCAGCACCCTACACGTATTCCCGACCGTCTTGGAGATCGGCCCAACATTCTAGACCTCTTCCTTACCTCAAACCCTTCTCCGTTGGGCTCCTCCGATCACAATCTTATTTCTGCATCCTGTCCTATCGCTCCTGTACACCCTCTGGACCCACCGAAGAGGCGATGCTTCTGGCATTTTGCTTCAGCTCGGTGGGACGACCTGAGGATGTACTTTTCCAATTTCCGTGGAATGACCATTGCTTCCAGGATAGAGACCCTCTGTGTGTGCTCAGCGCATCACAGAGGTGATTATCTCTGGAATGGAGGCATACATTCCTCGTTCTTTCTCTACTCCTCACGCTAAAAGCCTTGGTTTAATCATGCTTGTTCTCGTGCTGTCAATGATAGAGAGGTAGCTCACAAAAGGTACCAGAGCCTTCAAACTAATGCTAATTATGAACTTTACATTTCTGCCCGAAATCGTGCCAAATCTATTCTCCGACTAACCAAAAATTCTTTCATTAATAGAAAATGTCAAAACCTTGCTTTCTCTAACTCTTCCCGTGACTTCTGGCATCTAGCCAAAAACATCTCCTCCAACTTCACTTCTTCATCTTTCCCTCCACTCCTCAGTCCTGACGGCAACACTACCGTCTCATCTATCTCTAAGGCTGAACTCTTCTCTCAAACTTTTTCTAAAAACTCCACTCTGGACGATTCTGGGCATATTCCTCCTACTCATCCCCCTCTGACTCCTTTATGCCTGTTATAAAGATTCTTCAAAATGATGTTTTCAATGCCCTCTCTGGCCTCAATCCTCAGAAGGCTTATGGACCTGATGGAGTGCCTCCTATTGTCCTTAAAAACTGTGCCTCCGTGCTGTCACCCTGCCTGGTCAAACTCTTTCGCCTCTGCCTGTCAACATCTACCTTTCCTTCTTGCTGGAAGTATGCCTTCATACAGCCTGTGCCTAAGAAGGGTGACCGCTCCAATCCCTCAAACTATCGTCCTATAGCTTTACTTTCTTGTCTATCTAAAGCTTTTGAATCAATCCTTAACCGGAAGATTCAAAAGCACCTTTCCACTTCTGACCTTCTATCTGATCGCCAGTATGGGTTACTCAAGGGCGTTCTACTGGTGATCTCCTAACTTCTTAACTGACTCTTGGTCATCCTCTCTTAGCCGTTTCGGTGAAACTTTTGCTATTGCGCTGGACATATCAAAAGCTTTTGATAGGGTCTGGCACAAATCTTTGCTTTCTAAACTACCCTCCTACGGTTTCTATCCTTCTCTCTGTACCTTTATCTCCAGTTTCCTTTCTGACCGTTCTATTTCTGCCGTGGTAGACGGTCACTGTTCTTCTCCTAAATCTATTAACAGTGGTGTCCCACAGGGTTCTGTCCTATCTCCCACTCTTTTTCTGTTGTTCATTGATGATCTTCTTTCCAAAACGAACTGTCCTATCCATTCCTACGCCGATGATTCCACTCTGCATTACTCAACTTCTTTTAATAGAAGACCCACCCTTCAGGAACTTAACGACTCAAGGCTGGAGGCTGCAGAACGCCTAGCCTCAGCCCTTACTATTATTTCCGATTGGGGCAAGAAGAACCTGGTGTCCTTCAACGCCTCAAAAACACAGTTTCTCCAACTATCCACTCGACACAATCTTCCAAACAACTATCCCCTATTCTTTGACAACACCCAGCTATCACCTTCCTCAACACTAAACATCCTCGGTCTATCCTTAACTCAAAATCTCAACTGGAAACTTCATATCTCATCTCTTACTAAATCAGCTTCCTCGAGGCTGGGCGTTCTGTACCGTCTCCGCCAGTTCTTCTCCCGTGCACAGTTGCTGTCCATATACAGGGGCCTTGTCCGCCCTCGTATGGAGTATGCATCTCATGTGTGGGGGGGCTCCACTCACACAGCTCTTCTGGACAGAGTGGAGGCTAAGGCTTTTCGTCTCATCAGCTCTCCTCCTCATACTGATAGTCTTCTACCTCTTAAATTTTGCCGCAATGTTGCCTCTCTTTCTATCTTCTATCGATATTTCCACGCTGACTGCTCTTCTGAACTTCCTAACTGCATGCCTCCCCCCCTCCCGCGGCCCCGCTGCACTCGACTTTCTACTCATGCTCATCCCTATACTGTCCAAACCCCTTATGCAAGAGTTAACCAGCATCTTCACTCTTTCATCCCTCACGCTGGTAAACTCTGAAACAATCTTCCTTCATCTGTATTTCCTCCTGCCTACGACTTGAACTCTTTCAAGAGGAGGTATCAGGACACCTCCTCCTGTATTTGATCTTCCTTTCGGCTACCTCTTTTGTTTTACTTTAGGAGCAGCGAGTAGCGGGCTTTTTTTTATTATTGTTTTCTTTTTTTGTGTGCCCTTGAGCTGCCTCCTTTGTTGTAAAAAAAAAAAAAATACATACATTATTTCCTCTGTAAATAAATCTTACCCGAACCGGTACGCTTGGAAATGTACACACACACACACACACACACACACACACACACACACACACACACACACACACACACACAAAAAAAAAAACGCCTCACTGCATCAATCTTACATTTACGGAATTATGCAAACTCTATTTTTTCCGTTTTTCCTTCCCTCTCCCTCCTCCCTCCCTCTTTCCTTCACTCCTGTCCTCCCTCACTGCCGCTGTCTTTACTCTGTCTATCTATCCATTCATTTATTGATCCATAATTCCTATTTCTTTCATATTTATTCATTCATTCCTGTTTTCGTTTCTTCCTTCATTTCGCCCTCTAAATTTTCCTCTATCCTCTTCTTTGTCTCTCCTTCCTTTCCTCTCTTTCTTCCCAGGTCTGTACTCCTTTTCTCTTTCACATCTTTCTCTTCCTCACCCTCCCTCTACTCTCTTCTTAGCTCCCTCCCGTCTTCTCCTCCCATCTCTCCCTCCCTCCTTTATTGTCTTGTTTCTTCTCTCATCCTCCTCCTCCTCATTTGCTTATAAACATTATATTGTCTGCCTCTTTTATTTCTTTCCCTTATGCTTCCTCCCTCTGTCCACCTCGTCTGTGCCACTTCTTCCTATATTCCTTACACCATATGTTCAGAATTCTTCTCTCTCCCTTATCCTTCCATAATCCTTCCCTCTCACCTCTCTCCTCATTCCCTCCTTCCCCTGCCCCCTACATTACCTAAATTTTCTTCCCCTCTTCCATCTCTTCTAACTTTCCCTCTCCCTCCCGTCTCCTCTTTCACATTTTTTTTTTTCTCTCTCTCTCTCTCTCTCTCTCTCTCTCTCTCTCTCTCTCTCTCTCTCTCTCTCTCTCTCTCTCTCTCTCTCTCTCTCTCTCTCTCTCTCTCTCTCTCTCTCTCTCTCTCTCTCTCTCTCTCTCTCTCTCTCTCTCTCTCTCTCTCTCTCTCTCTCTCTCTCTCTCTCTCTCTCTCTCTCTCTCTCTCTCTCTCCAGGCTCTTATCTTTCCTTTCTCCTCTCCAGGCGTCTTCCCATCCATTTCCTCCTTCCTTATCCCTCATCCTCATCTCATCCCTCCTACCCAGGAAGGTCTAAGCACTGTCCTGATCCTATGCAGCAAAGGGTCGATTGATGCGATTCTTGAAAAAGTTGATGCTCACTGCGCTAACTACTTCTGCAGAAAGGCTGCTCCAGTGGCGAACAACTCTATTCGAAATAACTCCTGCCGATGTCGGTATTGCATCGCCTTGTTTGAATTGTTTTCCATTGTTTCTTGTCCTCAGGTTTTTGTAGCGCAAAGAGTTTGGAGTGATCAACATTGCTGAGCTTGTTCAGGTACTTAAGAGCTTGTTTGTTGCAGGTGGAGAAGGAGGAGGAGGAGGAGGAGAATTGATGGTCTAGAAACCGTTTAAGGAAGAAGAAGCCTGAGTAAAGGAAGGGTTAGTGAAGGACAGATGGAACTTACAGGTAGGACACGGACAAGGACAAGGACGAGGAGGTGAAATAGAAAGAAAAGACGAGTAGGAAAATGGAAACATTGAAAGGCAGCCAAGATGAAGCCTATTGGCTCATTACGAGGCTGCCCGCTCTGGTTCCAGCAGAGCACTTTGTTACGAACGTTCACTTTTCTCCTGTTGCAACGTAGTAACGATCACCGCGATGTCTGAGAGAGTTGATGGTTTCTGCACTGCTTCAGCAAAAAGGCTGCTCCAGTGGCGTATGACTCAGTTTGAGAAGAAATCCCTCCTGATGCCTGTAGTGCATCGCCTCGTGGGAATGGGTAGTCCGTTGTTTCGAGTCTTGAGTTGGTTTGCAGTTCAGAAAGACATCGACGCTTCTTCAGACACTTGAAGATCTGAACCATACCCCCTCGTAAGCATCTTTGCAGTGAAATAAAGTTTAATCGGAGGAGGAGGAGGAGTGAAATTCAGGCGCGAAAGATAGACAAGAAAGACATTGGAAAAGAGAGAGAGAGAGAGAGAGAGAGAATAATAATAATAATAATAATTTTATTTCCACTAAGTAGTTATTCTTACATCCAAATACATAAAAAGTACATAGGTTATTGCAATGAAATAATTAGTTATTCATCAGTTGTTTCGGTTTCGATTAAGTAAGAACTCTTTCAGAATATATTTGAATTTATGCAAGGTGTGGGCAGTGCTTATATGTGTTGGCAGGGAGTTCCAAAGTGTAGGCCCGTGTACAGAAAGTTGTCTGGCTCCTGTGTCTGTGTGTGTTCTTGGTACATACAGATTACCCTGCTGGCGTGTTGTGCTGTTGGTGATGCTGTTTACAGAGGGGAGAGGCATTAGATATTCAGGGTAGTGACCGTGTAGATGTTTATATATATTCACTGCTGTGTCAAAGTTATTTGTTGTGAAACATTGAGCCAATTGAGTTCCTTAATTATCAGGTTACATGATCATATTTCTGGGCCTTCCCTTCTACGATTTTGGCAGCGAGGTTCTGTAGTTTCTGTACTTTAGTTAGCAGCGTATTGTTAGTTGTCCCCCATATAGTATTACAATAGTTTAGTATACTTAATACTAGTGACTCTACCATAAGCTGCCTTGTGGGCTTATCAAAACATTGTTTTATTCTATTTGCATACATAAGTGTTCCTAGGATTTTCTTACTGATTTCGGTTATATGGTGATCAAACACTAAATATTGGTCTATATACAATCCTAAATTCTTTACATTGTTTGAGGGTTCGATCTTACTATCCTGGAAGAGAATGGATGTGTTATCAGGTATTCTTGATATTAGTTGTCTGCTTCCTATAAATATACATTGGGTTTTCTGGGTGTTTAACATTAGACCATTTTTATTAAAGTACACCATGGCTTTGCTTAGGGTGGTTTCAACTTTTTTCACTAGTAGATTTATATCCTTCAGTGGCCCACTATGGAGAAACTGTGTGTCGTCTGCATATTGTATCAGTATGCAGTCGTCGAAGTATTCATGCATGTCGTTTACATAGAGTGTAAATAATATAGGTCCCAAAATGGAGCCTTGTGGAACGCCATATTGTAGGTTTGCCTTTGTGGAGAGATGGTTTTGTAGGCGTACTGTCTGTGTTCTGTTCGATAAGTAGTCTTTGAACCAAAATGTGTCTACTTTAACATTTGAGAGTTTGTGGAGGAGAATCTTATGGCTAACACTATCAAATGCTTTTGATAGGTCACAAAGTGTAAGCAGCGATAATTGCTTGGTGTCCATATTGTCGTATAGTTTATCGGTGACGGCCGTGAGTGCAGTGCTGGTTGAGAGGTGGGGGCGAAAGCCATGTTGAGTGTCGGACAAGTGTTTGTTATTTTCAAGGTATTTAGTTAATTGGTTTGCAACTATTTTTTCTATAACTTTAGAGAAGATAGGTAATAGGGATATTGGGCGATAATTACCGGCATTACTCACGTCGCCAGCTTTATATAGGGGGGTAACTACAGCGTTTTTCCACTGTGTAGGAAAGATGCCGGTAACAATAGAAGTGTTTATTATTTGAGTCAAGTAATATGCGGTAATGAAGAGAGAGTCCTTGAGGAAACGAAGGAATACCATCGGATCCAAATGATTTTGTTTCGTGCAAGCTCTTTATCGTTAAGATGAGTGTGTCAGTGTCTGTGGGTGTGGGGCGAAAGAGTGTACCGTTTTCTTCGTGTGTGTGGTCTGCGAGGTGTCTGTCGTGTATGGCATTTTCCACTGGGAGACTGTTTTGTATGTTTAATAGCGTAGATTGTGTCTTTTCGTATGTGTTTTTCCCCACGTTAGCAAAAAAAGTATTAAAATCGTCACACAAAGTTTCTGAGCTGCCAGGTATTTGATTGTGTGAGCTGTTCTTTTTACTGGGAATTAATTATTTTACAACTTTCCAGGTGGCAGACGTATTACCTTTGCAATCTTTGAGTTGGGACTGATAGTAATTATTTTTGGACATATTAATTAGGGTTTTTACGCGTTTCTTCAGGTATCTGTACCTATCTTGTAGTATTTTATCTTTTCTGTTGTTTTTGAGGTTACGTTGTGTTGTATTTCTGAGATTTATACATTCATTAATTTCATTGTTGATCCAGGGAGCAGGGGGCCGTTTTATTTTACGTGTTACCATTGGAGCAAGGTTGTCTAAGCATCTGGTGAACACTGAAGTTAGTATGCTCACTTGGTCATTAACATTATCCGTGTTTAATATTTGATTCAGTTCGGTGACGTTGTTTAGCAGGCTTTCGCAGAATTTATCTTTGTCATATAACTTTAAGTCTCTGAATGTTTTTACAACTGGTATTCGTTTTGGCTTTTTCAGATTGACTGTGGCTGTGATAAGCTCGTGATCAGCGATAGGGTTAGGGATTACGTCACTGTGTAATATGAGGTCAGGGTTAGTGGTTATTATTACATCCAGTAGTGTAGCAGTGGTGGGGGTTAGTCGTGTGGGTTTGCTTATTAGTTGTGTTAGTTTATTATTCTTTAGTAAGCGTGAGAGTTTGCTGGTAGGCGAGAGAAGGTCGTCATTTAGATCGCCTAGTACTATGAATGTTTTTTTTATGAAGCATAATAGATCGTATAGTTTCAGTTATATGATCATATGAATTAGCGAGAGCCTTTGGGTGTCTGTAAATACATCCTACTATGACAGATGGTAATTTCCTGCACTGCACTCGGACCCATATGTCTTCAGTCCCTGTTTGTTTAGTTATTTTAGTGTCTATTATTTCAGAAGCAAGGGTATCACTAACATAGAAACAGACACCTGCACCTCGGCCACCGTCGCACCTGAACACTTTATAATTGGGAATGTTGATGTATGTGTCGGGAGTGTAAGGGGAGAACCATGTTTCGCTGACGCAAAGAATATCTGTATTTCTGTCACTCATTAACATTTTTATTTCATCAAAGTTTGCGAGTAGGGATTGGCCATTAATGTGATCTATGGTAAGACAGTCCTTGGAGTGTTCAGAGTTGTTAGGGTTTTCACTGCTGGCTTCACCTTCTTTGCCATATTCCTAGCGAGTGTATTTGTTGCAGAGTCGACTTTTGTGGCCGTAATTAGAGCACACTGATCATTTGAGTCTGTGGTCAAACCGGCATGTTGCCATCCGGTGGTTTAGTTCTCCACATTGCCAGCAGCCTTGGTGCCTTTCACCGTCGCCGTAGCCCCTACTGTGGTGGTAATTACGGGGCTGGCTTACAGAGGGCGACTGTGGAGGTGTCGAGGATGCGTGGGAAGGAAGGTGCGACCCTCTCTGTCGTAGGCGTACGGGCCTCTCACGTCTCGGCGGGGGGTAGGGTGGGGGGATCCATGGTCCTCGCTTCTCATGTGTCGACGCTGGTGCGGGGGAGGGTGGGGTCGTGGGTTCCGTTTTACCAGTTGCCAGCCGTCCAGATCCACGTTGTTGTTTGTTCGGGGTGGATAGGGTGGGTGCTTTGGGGACAGCGCTGGTCATTTTCTTGTGGCAAGGCTTCAAAGTGTTGGGAGTTTGATTTAACCTTGTCCCAGTTGACACAGTCCTTAAACATGGGGCATTGCTTGGTCATTTCCTTGAGAAGACGTACAACTCCTGTTCTGTTCAGTAATGACCCCTGGTGTTCTACATAGGCAGCGTAGCAGAATCATCTATCTCACCGTTGCCCCGGGTGAAGGCGGGGGCCGGAGATATGATGCTGACGCCGTTGTCTTTACTCCATTTTTCCAGTTCAAGGTCTGTTACTTTAGTCTGGAGTGTGTCTGATTGGATGCTGGGGACAAGCTGGCTGACGAATATGTCCATGGAGCCATTTTTGCTCTTTAATTCACTGATGAGAGCGCCGAGGTTGTCTCTGGCTGTGGTGGGGTGGTGCTCTCCATTACATCAAAAGTCCGCAGTATACGATACAATTTGTTGGTGTCCACGACAGTTTCTCCTGCACCCAGCACTTCATCAGGTCGAAGCTGGCTTCTTGCAGAGTGCGAATGGAGCAGCTTTGTAGGTCAGTGGCCCTAATCAGCTGTAGGTTGACATCTCCGAGCAGCAGTGTGGTGGCGTCGTGGGGTTGCTCCTTTCTGTTTTCGGTGGGCTGGTTGTTTTCTCCACATTCCTTTGTAGTTAGTTCCTTCATCTGCAGCTCTAGTCTTTTCACTCGTTCTTCTATGTCGGTTAGTTTGGTGGCGTTTGTTCTGGGCGGTGGAGGGGGTGGCGGAGGGGGAGGGGGGGGGGGGGCGGAGCGGTTGGTGATGGAGGAGGCGGAGACTCGGGCCGGATTGGGTCAGGCGATGCCGAGGGTTGTAAAAGGTTCAAGGTGGCCTCTGTTGATCTCAGGCTTTCCGAGAGGGTCATACGTTTATACAGTTCCTGTACCATGTTGTTCATATCTTTTAGCTCTACACTGAGATGTTGTATTTCCCTCTCCTTTTTTTCAATATCACTCATGATGCTATTTAGTTTCTCCTCCATGTAGTCATGAGACATAGAGGTTGGTTTATTAGACATGTTCAGTAAGGCGGGGTTGTCACTGTTTGGCATAGGGAGAGGGAGGTTTCTGTTGGTCAGTTATTTTGCTATTTTGTCCGCGAGCTTGTCTTTCGTGTCCCACACATTTGATAGTTCAAGCTCTCTACACTTTCTCTGAAGTTGCATTTTTGTGAAGTTTTGAATCAGGAAGTCAACTGAAGGTTGAATGGAAGACGATTCGCTGCTCTCATTTTCGGTGTTTTCGGCGTGAGGGGATGTGGTTGAGGCAGAGGTGGGCGCCATGTCAGGGGTCAGGTGTCAGGTGTCGGGGGCGAGGGGTGGAGGGAGGGAGGTCGTGGACTCCGTTGCCAGGCGTACATCTAATAACACTTAGTAGTGCTGTCTCTCATTGCACTGTTACTAAGGCGCTACACATCGTACATTCCACTGTCCAGAGTTATAATTCACTGCACTTAGTCGCCAGGGCGGTGGTGGCGGTTTATCGCGTAGGGGCGTAGCTGCGAGGGGGTCATACACACAGGTCTATTCGTGATGACCCTGGTGTTGTCGCTCGATCTGTTGCACTTTGCGACTACCTTGCACCGTTCACTGTGTAGTACACGGCTCCGTGGTGTTGTTGTAATCCAGTGAGTTATGACGGTTGTGGGGAACTGGAGGCCCAAAATTGGCCTTATACACCGGGAGCAGGGCACACGCACACCCTCCCCCCACGACGGTCAGAGAGAGAGAGAGAGAGAGAGAGAGAGAGAGACGTTAATGGGCTACTCAACATTTTACTGGCGGCCATTAACTGTATTTTTCCTTCCCTTTATTTTCTCTTTTTCTCTTCACATGAATCAGTAATTTTTTTTTTCTTTTTCTCTTCTCGCCACTCGCTTACCTCCATTCGTAGCGAGAGAGAGAGAGAGAGAGAGAGAGAGAGAGAGAGAGAGAGAGAGGTAAACACTCACCCATTTCTATTTATATCTCCACCCTTTTTATTCCTTGACCTTATCTTGCTACACACACACACACACACACACACACACACACACACACACACACACACACACACAATCAATACCTGTTTACATATTATTCTCCGCGGTCTCAGCCTCTCCCCTTCAGGAATAACAAATACAAGTGTTGCCAATCGAGGCCCCACCACCATCAGAACACTTTTGGAGCCTCGCAGACGTCGGCAGGGCAAAGATATCTCGTTTCCTTCTTTTCCTGTTTTTCTTGCATCATAGAAGTCGTTGTTTTCGGTGTGTTGGAGGACTTTATACTTCCTTTTCGCTGCCTGTATGTCATAAATCTTCTTCTCTGGGTTAGTAACATCATTAATGGCTTCTTGTTTTCCTTGTTTCCAGTCCTTAAAGAAGTCAATGTTTTGCTGTGTATAGATGAAGGAGGACTTTATACTTTCTTTTCGCTGCCTGTATGTCATAAATCTTCTTCTCTGGCTTCGTGACATCATTAATGGCTTCTTGTTTTCCTTGTTTCCAGTCCTCGTAGAAGTCAGTGTTTTGGTGCGTAGATGTGTGCTTGGAGTATATAGTTTTCTTTTGCTTCATCTACACCGTCATAAATATTTTTGGTGTACTTAGTGACTGCATTAATGGTTTCTTGTTTCCTGGTCTCCTTTCCTCACAGAAGTCGTATTTATAATGCGTAGGAGGAGGAGGAGGAGGATATATTTCTTCCTCCCTTCCCTTTCACGGTCATTAATGTTCCTCTTTTTGCGTGGTTAAGTGCACTAAAGGCCTCTTGTTTTCTTGCTTTCTGTCCTCTTAGAAGTCGTTGTTTTGGCGTGAAGGAAGAGGATATACTTCTCTATTGCTTCCTCTACACTGTCTTAAATAGTCTTGGTGTGCTGAGTAACTGCATCAAAGCCTTCTCGTTTCCTTGTTTCCTCTCTTAAAAGTCATTGTGTTGCTACCTAGGGCAAGGATGTTTTTTTTTTTTTTTTTTTACAGGAAAGTTCAAAGGCATAAAAAAAAAATTTTAAAAAAGCCCGCTATGCTTCCTTCTGCGTAGTAAGTGCGGTAAGGAGGTCTTGTTTTCCTGTTTTTGACGGTCACAAAAATACTTGTTCTCATATATAGTGGAGTAAAGAATACTTGGATTTCCCCTTTAAACAGTCGCTGGGGTTCTTCTTTTGCGCCTATCTCGGTTATAAGGAACCTTTTTACCTGCGGCCTCTTTCATAACGTATCGGATATCATGCTATTTATGCCGTCTTCATCATCACCACAACTACAACTTCCCACTACTGACCCTACTTAACAATTCTATATATACTAACCGTGCACAACTCTACATCATCCCCACAGCCACCCCCATACAATACCTCTCCGTTAATCTAATCTCCATCTCGACTGTAACCCTTTCCTGCACCACCCACCAGTATTGCCACCTCCCACATTATATATACGTACTGTCGCTACCACATGCTGACCACATACTGAACTGTTCTCTAGTATGTGTATTCACCTTATAACCACATACAACACACCTTCACATAACACCACACAATATTCAATAAGTTTTTGCCCATCCACATAATACCACTAACCACATACTCACATCCACACAACATCACTCCACATCGCCCCAGTTCACATCACTTCATCCACAGTATCACCACATAACCCCATAGCATCACTCCACATAACGGCACATACATTATCACACAAGTCCACATAACATCACTCCACACATAACAGCACACGCTCCCACACATCACCCCAGTCCACATAGCACCCCCCCCTACACCACCCCCGCCCCTCACACAGCACCCAGTGACTGCCTCATTTCCCCTAATGCTAAAGAAATACCCCGGCCCGTCACCGCTAATGAATTCGCGCTGTAAGGCTAAGGATAAAAAATTGTGATGAACGGGCTGCCTCATCTCTTCCCCTCCTCTTCCTTCCTTCCCTCCTCCCTCGGACCGCTTGCTAATGAAAATGGTAACCACACGAACGATGAAAATGAAATGGCTACAATCCTAAATAACTTTTTCGCATCCGTATTTACCGACGAAGATTGTTTATCACCTCAACCGCCGGAGGTTAGAAGGGCCGAAAAGATGTTAAGTGGCGTGCTCATCGTAGAAAGTGACATTCTACGCACAATTGAAAAGATTAAAGTAAGCAAAGCTCCTGGTCCAGACAAAATTACCCCTAGGGTCTTAAAAGAAATCAAACATCAAATTTGTAAACCGCTCTCCATCATATTCAATAAATCTTTAACAGCTGGAAAAGTTCCGTCGGATTGGAAACTTGCAAATGTCACACCAATTTTCAAAAAGGGGGACAAGTCTCATCCAGGAAACTATCGACCAATTAGCCTGACATCTATTGTTTGTAAGTTAATGGAGACTATCATTCGCGACAATATGGTGAAACTCTTCGAAGAAAATAATATAATAAATAATTCGCAACATGGCTTCCGTAGTAAACGTTCGTGTTTGACTCACTTACTTGATTTTTTTCACTCTATTTTTGAGGTGTTCGATGAAAGCAGATCAGTAGATATCATATATCTGGATTTTCAAAAGGCATTTGATAATGTCCCCCACCAACGATTGCTCAGCAAACTACTGGCGCACGGTATCTCGGGTAACATTCACAATTGGCTTGTGGACTGGCTCTCTGAGCGGAAACAGAGAGTAGTTCTAAACGGTGTTACATCTAACTGGCTCAATGTCAAAAGCGGCGTACCTCAAGGATCAGTGCTTGGCCCCATGCTCTTCTTAATTTATGTTAATGACATCGATGATGGGCTCACTTGCAAAGTATCAAAATTTGCTGATGACACAAAAATTGCTAGTAAAGTAACTGCGACACTCGACGAAGAAGCTTTACAATCAGATATAGATCGACTTGCACGTTGGGCCAATTAATGGCAAATGAAATTTAACGTTGACAAATGTAAAGTGTTGCACATCGGAAAAAATAACAATCGCGTTCGGTACGTAATGAATGGCCAACAACTTTCTGCAGTAAGTAAAGAAAAGGATCTTGGAATCACTATATCAAGCGATTTAAAGCCCGGTCAGCATTGTTCAGAGGTAGTTAAAACTGCAAACAAATTGGTTGGCTTCATCGGACGAGTCTTTAATAATAAATCGGAAAAAGTAATATTAAAACTGTATAATTCGTTGGTTCGACCCCGTCTAGAGTACTGTGTACAGTTTTGGTCTCCCTACTACAGAAAAGACATAGAAAAGATGGAACGGGTCCAACGAAGAGTAACAAAGATGATTCCTAGGTTGAGAAATTTGTCATATGAACAAAGGCTTAAAGAAGTAAATTTATTCAGCCTATCAAAACGAAGAATGCGAGGCGATCTAATAGAAGTGTTTAAAATGTTCAAAGGATTCAGTGATATTAATGCGGAAGATTACTTTACAATTGATCGATCAAATAGAACAAGAAGAAATCACAATTTGAAGATAAGTGGTAAAAGATTCTCGTCGCACGAAGCTAAACACTTCTTCAATCGAGTTGTTAATGTTTAGATTTCTCTACCCTGTGATGTCGTTGATAGTACAATAGTTACGGCCTTCAAAAATAAATTAGACAAGTATTTTGAATCCAACCAACAACTAAGATATTACTCATTGTCGTAATAACGTTAAGCTCTTTCGAATACTGGTGTCCTTGTCCGCTTTTATCGCCCGGTTAGTGGTAGCAGTAATGGTAGTTCTTTCCTCTTTCCTACATAAATTCCATGCAGTTTTTCCATGCTGCATGGTTCTTTTTCCTTTCCTGCCAGCTTTGGCTGGAGGGATGGGGGGGTGGGGAGGAGCCTTCGCCTTTGCTGTCCTTCATCTTCCACCTTTGATTAGATAGTTAGTGTAGCTTGTCACAAACAACCTCGTAAGGACCAGCAGGTCTGCTGTTGTTTGTTCTTCCTTTGTGTATCTTTGTGTTTGTGTTCCTCCTCCTCCTCATATTCCTCCTCCCCCTCCTCCTCCTCCCCTCCTCCTCCTCCGTCTCCTCCTCCTCCTCCTCCTCCTCCTCCTCCTCCCCCCCTCCTCCTCCTCCTCGTCCTCTTCCTCCTCTTCCTCCTCCTCCTCCTCCTCTTCCTCCTCTTCCTCCTCCTCCTCCTCCTCTTCCTCTTTCTCCTCTTCCTCCTCCTCCTCGTCCCCCTCCTCCTCCTCCTCCTCCTCCTCCTCCTCCTCTTCCTCCTCCTCCCCCTCCTCCTCCTCCTCCTCCTCCTCCTCCTCCTCCTTCTCCTCCTCCTTCTCCTCCTCCTTCTCCTCGCTAGCGTACAGGCGTAGACGGAAGACAATCCTCCCAGCCGTCTCCTGTGAAGACGGATCACACTTCAACGGATCAAGGGCCAACACCAAAGTTAACATAAAACTGGTGGGTGACAGCATTGTTAGAGAACAACTGACTGAGTTCTGTGGACGAAGTATCAAGAACAGGAGACGCTACTGTATTCCTGGTGCAAAACTTCAAGATATAGAAGAAGCGGCAGACCTCGTCTCAGACCGCACGGAGCAGGACACACTCTTTGTTTTGCACGCTGGCACGAACAACGTTCAAACAACGCGCACGGAGGAAATTTTAGCCGACTACCGACGAGTAATCCGCCGCTACAAGGAGAAGTCACGCCACATCATTGTCTCCGGGATTCTTCCGAGAATCAACGCCTTCACAGGCTTCCACAGAAAGGCGTCAAACATCAACAACAGACTGAAGCACCTCTGTCAGGACGAGGAAGTTTCGTTCGCAAATGTGTGGGATCATTTCTTTGACAACCCCGACCTTTTCCGTCCTGACGGTCTTCACCTCAATGCGATTGGCTCAGCACGGCTTGGTAGGCTGCTGAACGAGGAAGTACTTTTGTACTCAAAAAACTCCGAGCGCGGGAGGGGCACCAAAGTATCGTAAACAACCAACCAGTAGAGCCCGCCCATCATACACCAACGCCCCCAACAGAAAACACACGCAGACACCGGACTACTGTGCCTCGAAGCACTGAAGTCAAGAAGGACATTTCTGTCCTATACACCAACGCGCGGAGCTTAATACCCAAACGGGATGAGTTACTTGCCTACGTTGACGTAGAAAGTCCGGACGTGATTGCCATCACCGAAACGTGGGCCACCTCTGACCACCTAATGACCGAATTCTCAATTCCAGGATACGAGAGCTTCTACAAAAACAGACTTCACAAGAAAGGAGGAGGTGTTATCTGTTACGTCAAGAACAAATACCCTGCCGTGGAAGTAACCAAAGGAGACTCAGTGAAATATGACACTGTAAATGTTGAACTGGAGACTAGCAAGCACAACAAAATAACGATTGGAACCGTTTACAGACCTCCAAAGAAACAAGAAGCGGACGACGAAGCGCTGTACGAAGAAATCCACGCCGTAACGCAAAACAAACAATCAGTCATTATCGGGGACTTTAACTGTGCCAACATTGACTGGACCACGATGATTGGAGATCGGGAGGGTAACAGATTGCTCGAAATGTTAGAAGACACTTTTCTTACTCAGATTGTTACCCAACCGACGAGGGAAAATAACATATTAGACCTAGTACTCGTGAGTGATTCAGATCTCACACGTGAATGTCAAGTCGGCGAAAAGCTGGATGGTTGCGACCATCACCTAATCCGCCTAAAGATCAGAACAGACCATGAACTCACCGAAAACACGTCCAAGATTCCAGACTACAAAGAGCCAATTTTAATTTCGCTCGTGAGCTGCTAACCCAAACAACTTGGGAACCAATGACCTACACTCCTGTGGACGGAGCGTGGAATGGGTTCAAGAACAAACTCCTGGAGGTAGAGAGAACAACTGTTCCCATGAAGACAAGGAGAACAAATAATGCCACAAGCCCACCATGGATGACTACCCAGGTTCGACGGGCGATTAATTTAAAGAAGAGAAAATACAACTCGCCCAAAGAAAACGGCACTGACGAGGCACGCGAACATTACCATCAAAGCCTCAGAGCTTGCAGAACACTCAATCGCCAGCATAAACGCGACTATGAAGAGCAAATTGCACGCAAAGCCAAGTCCAACCCGAAAAAGTTCTTCACGTATATAAGAACCAAAAGAAGACAAAAAGCAATATCGGTCCCTTAAAAGATGAAAGTGACGTACTAACACAGGACAGTAGACAAATGGTCGAAATCCTAAACAGAAACTTCGCGTCTGTGTTCACGGTCGAGAATACCCAGTCCGTACCCGAGAGCCCTACCCCACCGATGGGAATCACTCCCTTAGAAATTGGCACAATCGAAGAACGGGATGTGAAGAAGTACCTAGACAAACTCGAGACAAACAAGTCCACCGGACCCGACGACTTGTCCCCCAGGCTGCTCAAGGAACTCAAGCAGCAAATCCTCAAGCCACTCACCACCATCTACAATCTGTCACTACAACAAAACAAAGTCCCAAAAGACTGGAAACAAGCGAATGTAACTCCGATCTACAAAAAGGGAGACAAAAGTGTGGCCCTAAACTACAGACCAATCAGCCTGACCTCTGTGGCGGGAAAAATCCTCGAGAAGATCATCAGAGACAAACTCGTTAGGTTCCTTGAAGACAACAACATCATTTCCGATGCTCAGCACGGTTTCAGGAACAAGCGCTCATGCTTAACCAATTTATTGGACTTCTTCCAAGTGTTAGCCTTTTTGTTAGCGGTTTTTTTGTGTTTTTGATTAAGGCGCGAACTGTTATCTCACGTGAGGTCCGGTATACCGTTGCCTGCTTTCACAAGTTGATTGTAGTAAGGTGAGATAACACAATAGCCTTTTTAGTTAAGTGATGTGTGGCCGAGCGGTAGCCGTTATAAGTTCACTTTAGTTCACTTTTGTTCTCTCTCTCAGGTTGATACAAATACCAAATGTATTTTAACTATATTAACAGTTGTACTACATAAGGTTTACAGTTTACGTGAGCGAGACGCACGAAATCAGAGACAGCCACACCGCTGCAGGGCGCGGGGCGGCAGAGCACCGCTCGCCTGCCCGTCACCCGTCTTCTCTCCCTTCTCCGCGTTGTTCGCCCGTTTTATTTGCTTGTAGTTCGTCCGGAAGGGTGTGGGTTCCGGTTGATGACTGTTGATGAAAGTCATCATTTGCTGATCCTAGTGTCAGTTCATCACAGCTTCCCACGGCCAAAAGCACGACGTGTTGTTAGACATCCTGTTGTGCGACACCGACCGGGTGTCGCCACACGTACAGTCATAAATACACATATACATTATAATATACACATTACATCGCTCGGTTCTCTAAAAGTCGCGACCTCGCGACTCACCCGACCTTTAAAAGCAGTGTACCTACCCATGTTACAGTCGCACAATGTGTACTAGTTAAACGAGGTCCTGTTATTGCTTAAAAAAAATATATATACAAGTCAGAGCCCGCCTAACGATACAGCATCGGGAAATGCCAATGATAATAAAAATAATCATGGAAGTAACAAGAAATGGGCAAAGTACATACAGGGCGAGGTAAACAGGGCTAGAGTCGTGGACATGGAAGCTCAGTACTATTCCGAGAAAACAAAATAATAGCTCGAAAAATTATTTACATGATACATCCTAGTAAAATTAAATTGACTAAACTGTCATTAGGATACATGGTAATGGAGCTATTTGGAATAGTAAAAAGAAAAAGGAACAATCCTTGAAGAAGATCTGCTACACACTGAACCTTCGAGTCACACCTGGACACAAAACTGTCGCAGAGAAACACTCATCCGTTGCGTGACAATTAATTGCCAGTGTCGTTACCCTCGGCACGCCTTCGAGACGGGTGGGGCTTACAACAATAGATAAGGTTGTGTGAAAAGAGGTAATGTTATCCGTAGAGTCTCCTATTAATTACAATGTGATAACAAGGACAAGTCTGGAGAACCTTAGAAGCATCGGCAGTCAGCACCACTAACTCCTAATACTCCGTTTTTCAGGTCTACAGTACTATAAAAGAAAATCCTGTCACTAAGTTGTGAAGTCACTGTTATAGCAAATCTCACTGAAATATATAATTCCAGCATAATTGATTAAAGTAATTCCAGCATTAATAAACATCAAATGACAAAGACAAATTTCCACCTATCCCTCGATCGTAACGAACGTGGATGACTGACGTCTTTGACGCCAAAAATAATTCCCGTAACGGGTAACAGTGGTATGTCAAGTAAGGGTAAGTAAGACTTGTCTGCTTACTTCCAAAGCTTACAGATATTCACATGCTGGTTACGATAAAAGCTAGGGACAGCATCTGCTCAAGTTAAGTCTGTTAGTGCAGAGAAAAAGTCTGTTTTAAGCAGAAGCACATGAGGTTCAAGGTTAAATTGTACCTATCCCTATGTTAGTCTACACCCTCGGTTATTACGGCTCCAATTGAATTAAGAAGACTGACTGCCTTGCATCAACTCAGCAGTAAAAGAAAATAGTGGGTTAGAGTGAAAAGTATTACTCAAACACTCCCCTTCTCGCATGAAAAAGATGCAGGCAAAAGCTTAGGAACCAAACATAAATTAGTAGATGCGAGGATGCAGGTTATAGTCGTGTGGTGGAAAGATACACAAAGCAGCGTCAGGCTGAACCTCAAGCCGGCGCTAGTCTTTGGAGACGATCACTATGCACCATTCTGTGCGAAAAAAAAAAATCGTAAAGCTCAAATTTCCAACCACCAATTTATCTGACTATTTCTGCCTAAACCACGGGTAAAAGAACACACCAAGGAAATTTTGATTACCGCTGGTGACACCCAAAAAGGTTTAGGTCAGAGGGTCGCGAAGGCCCCCCTCCCCGACGAACGTGTCGACGGGAAACGAAGCTTCAAAAAGGACCCAAAATTATTTTAAATGCCATAAAAGTTGGCTGATAAAACCGTGTAGGTTGCCAGTGGGGCTGTAGTCAAGGGATACTGCACTCCTTCGAAGAGGAACTTTAAGGACAATCATGTACATAAGGAACTCTAGTAATAATCCAGCATTAGCTACAGAAATGGTTTCTCCATCTGTCTAGTTTCCCTGTTTAAAACACGAGATCAAATCAGTAGATAGCCTATAGGCGTCTACTGGCCAGTTAAAAAGGCCACTCGTTTGCACAGTGTCCACAGCAAAATATACACCCTTTATGAGGCTGTGTTGCCCATCTTCCCCAAATGTTTCAAGAAAAAGTGACCAAAACGCATCATAATCCTTCCGTCCAGTGAACGCGCCATTGTGGGATTAGTAAGGTAAGTAAATACCTCTTGGTTGCACATGCAGCGTAGGAGGAGCAAGCACCCTTTGAAGACTGCTACACTCCTTACATGAGAACAGTTACCGTTATCCTTGACGGCAGTGTTCTTTATCTCTACCCACCCCTCATAGTCCTCTGGTCAGGTTTCTCTGCCATTAAAAAGAGTTACTAGTAAAATGAGGAGTAAAATGGTAAAAGAAAAAAAATATTGCTGCAAAAATAAGTAAAGTAATAATCATTCACCGCTAAGTATGTGCTCACTCCTCCCCTATGCTTATAAAATGCATAATAAAAGAGGAAAAAGAATAATGACTGAGGCTTAGCAAGACATAACTTCTCCACTGTGCAATAAAACACACAAAAGAAAGGAGAAAAGAAAATGAATGATTATACATAAAATGCGTAACCATGTTACTCAAGAAAAATATTAAACATCCACACGCCAGAAAAATCAACAGCTGAAAAATCTAATAGATTAGATACGCCCCCACACGCCTAAACACGTGAACATAATAATAGTAATTCACCTGAATGTTACAAGTGGTGTAATTACTGAAACCGTATCAATGAGTGTCAGCTATAATGTGTTAAAAACCTTGAAGACAGCAACTCGATACCCCACTACTCAGCACGCTCGCGTCCTTCGCCTCGCCGGTGGCAAGGGCAGGGCTGCAGGGGTGGCAGGGTCTGCCGTCCCCCGTCTGGTAGCGGTGGTGGGAGAGGCGGCGGGCAGACAATCTACGCCCACCAGTCACCCTCAAAGGTCCGAGTTGCCTGGCGAAGATAAGTGCGCACCTACGACGAGTTGTGTCGTAGGAAGAAACAAATGCCTGGACACCTCCAAGGAAACTTGGTTGTGTGGAGGTGCGATGCGGGGCGCGCGGGCTGTGTGGAGGTGGGGGCGGGGCGGGGTGTGCTCTCGGGTGCGGCTGTGTGCTGACTCGACTCACTGGGGCAGGAAAAGCCGCGCGCTGATGTCAGCGTATGCTTGCTGTGTCCGATACCGTTCACTGCCCCCACACACTGTCACTGAAGCTATGTTTGAGAGAGAGATATAACAATTCGGAGTAGTTCGTAACCACGCTGCACATCATTTATGTTAATAACTTTTGAGCGTTACCTTTTTTAACGTGGTTAACGACGAGGCGGCCACCAGCCACCATGCATTTTATGTTATGTTAGATTAGAGATAACACCTATAGAACACTTCGGAGAGGTCCGTAAACCGCTGTTCACCATTTTTGTTAGTCGTTTATAAGTGTTACTTTTAACGTGGTTTTTGTGAAGTGTTACGTTTAAGGCGCGAACTGTTATCTCACGTGAGGTCCGGTGTACCGTTGCCTGCTTTCTCCAGTTGATAGAAGTCGTGAGACAACACAATAGCCTTTTTCGTTAAGTGATGTGTGGCCGAGCGGTTGCCGTTATAACTTCACTTTAGTTCACTTTAGTTCTCTCTCTCAGGTTGATACAAATACCAAATGTATTTTAACTATATTAACAGTTGTACTACATAAGGTTTACAGTTTACGTGAGCGAGACGCACGAAATCAGAGACAGCCACACCGCTGCAGGGCGCGGGGCGGCGGAGCACCGCTCGCCTGCCCGTCACCCGTCTTCTCTCCCTTCTCCGCGTTGTTCGCCCGTTTTATTTGCTTGTAGATCGTCCGGAAGGGTGTGGGTTCCGGTTGATGACTGTTGATGAAAGTCATCATTTGCTGATCCTAGTGTCAGTTCATCACAGCTTCCCACGGCCAAAAGCACGACGTGTTGTTAGACATCCTGTTGTGCGACACCGACCGGGTGTCGCCACACGTACAGTCATACACACACATGTACATTATAATATACACATTACACAAGGTATCTATGAAAACTGGGATAATCATATCCCCAGCGATGTTATATATCTAGACTTTCAGAAAGCCTTTGACAAAGTGCCACACGAAAGACTCCTCAAGAAACTCTAGTCGGCGGGATTAGGCGGCAATCTGACAGCGTGGATCAAGGACTGGCTCACTGGAAGAAAACAACGAGTTGTACTCAACGGACAGGCCTCCGAGTGGCTCCCGGTCACAAGTGGAGTGCCACAGGGGTCAGTGCTGGGACCCATACTTTTCATCATATATATCAACGACCTAGAACTAGGATTGAAATCCAATCTTTCAAAATTTGCCGACGACACAAAGGTGGGTGGGAAGGCCCTCACGACGGCAGACTGCGAAATTATCCAGAGAGACCTGGACCAGATAACTCGGTGGTCAGAAAAATGGCAGATGTCCTTCAACACTGCCAAATGTAAAGTAATGCATATCGGATCCAGAAACAGCAACCACACATACCACATGGGTGGCGAACCACTACATGTTGTGCAAGAGGAAAGAGACCTCGGGGTCACCATCAGCAGTGACTTGAAACAAATAAAACACTGCAAGTCCGCCTGTAAGAAAGCCAATACAATGCTTGGGTTCATATCGAGGAACTTCGAATACAAGACGCCGGGAGTTATGTTATCCTTGTACAATTCGCTGGTAAGACCCCACCTGGAATACGCCGTGCAATTCTGGTCTCCTAATTACAGGAAAGACATTGAATTACTTGAGAGAGTACAGCGCCGCGCCACGAAGATGATACCATCACTGAGGACGAAGCCCTATGAAGAGCGACTCGAGCGACTCAACCTCTTCACGTTGGAAAAGAGACGCCTGCGGGGAGACATGATACAAGTCTTTAAGTACCTGAACAAGCTCAGCAACGTTGATCACTCCAAACTCTTCACGCTACAAACCAACCTGAGAACAAGAAACAACGGAAAAACAATTCAAGCAAGGCGATGCAATACCGACATCGGCAGGAGTTATTTCTCGAATTGAGTTGTTCGCCACTGGAACAGCCTTCCTGCAGAAGTGGTTAGCGCAGAGACCATCAACTCCTTCAAGAAACGCATTGATCGCCACTTTGCTGCATCGGGTGTGAACTGAACGTTCCCAAGAGGAGATACACAAGTGCTTTAATCCTTCCTGCAAGCCACTCCTATGGCAAACGGATTGATTGAATCACTGAACGCAGGCAGCCTAGTAATGAGCCAACAGGCTTTCTGCTGCCTGCTAGTCCATGTTTCCATGTTTCCATGTTTGGTGAGTTTGGGTGTGTGATGCTTTGTTTTAGGTCTATCATTTCCATTAATTTTAGTTTTTTTTTATTCTTCTGTAGCTTGGAAGTGTTGGGTTCTTGCCTGCCTGATGTTAATTTTAGGTTTTCTTTTCTTTAATTTGTTTAGGCTCCTTGACTTTTTGGTGGCTTTCAAGTGTTGGGTTTTCATGGCTTGCTGTTCATGCCTGTCTGATGTCTATTTTAGGTCTCTTTTCCATTAATTTGTTCAGTTTTCCAGACTTCTTCATTGTTGTATTATTTTTACCTCTTCTCAATACTTCTCCAGTCTGCAAACTAGTATACCTTGCCTATTTGCCTTAATTTACCTTGTCATGTCTCTCTTAATATGCTTTTTTTATAATTATAATATCAAATTTTGCCTCCTCAGAAGAAAAAGAAAAAAAAGAGGAAGAAGGAGAGGAGGAGGAGGAGGAGGAGGAGAATGAGAGCTGGGTAAGAGGAGGAAAGAAAGAGAGTAACAGAAGAGGAGAGGAAGGGAGAGGAGGAACTTATAAACACGGGGTGTCTGTAACAAGGAGACCAAACAAAGAAGTAACACTTGGAGGAGATAGATACCAACAAAAGAGAGAGAGAGAGAGAGAGAGAGAAGAGAAGGAGAAGGAGGAGGAGGAGGTGGAAGCGTGCCTTGGGGTTGTGTGAGAGTGCGGTCAAGTGCGGGGCAAACAGAGGGGGGGGAGGGAGGGGGAGAGGGAAGGGAGGGGGATGCAAGGGGCTAAATGGAAGGAGGAAGACCCATTATCAAGGGTGGAAGGGATTACGGCGGTGTGGATGGCCTGGGATTAAGAGGGGGTGGTTGGGGGAGCAGAGAGAGAGAGGGAGGGAGGGAGGGGGAGGGAGAGATGGTGGGAGTGTGGAAGGGAGGGAGGGGAATGGTGTGTGTGTGTCTTTGTGTGTGTGTGTGTGTGTGTGTGTGAGAGAGAGAGAGAGAGAGAGAGAGAGAGAGAGAGAGAGAGAAAAAAATACGAGAGAAAAGAAAGGAAAAAGAAAGAAGAGAAGAAAACGAAAAAAGAGACAAGAATTAAAAGAAGAAAAGAGATGAAAAAGAAAGAAGAAAGAAGTAAGAAAAAAGAAAGAAAAAGAGAAAAAAGAAAAGAGAGAAGGAACGAACGAACGAACGAACTCAGGGTTGCAGGGGTCACGTGACGAACAGGATCAAGGTCCCAGCGGGGGTATACAAGTCGTGTGGTGTAAGTCGTAAGGTTGATAAAGGCTTAAAAATAATAATAATAATAAAAAAAAAGAAATACACTTCATCTAATATCCTGCCTTGAGAGGGGAACGAACCCTGACCCATTACCTTTGTGAATCGGATGCGCTAGCCACTCCGCCATCGTAGAGTTGACATGGGGAGTGATTTTAAAGTAATAGGAGAGTAAGGAGAGTGAAAGAAAGGACGGGAAAATATATAAGAAAAGAAGGAATAGAGAAAAAGCTGAAAAAAAATATTAAGTAGGCAGAATTAATTGAGAACGGAGGAAAACAAGTAAATGAAGGAATAGACAAAAAGCTGAAATAATTATAAGTAAGCTAAAATAAGTGGGAAGGGAGGAAGAGGAGTAAAGGAAGAGAAGGAATAGAGAAAAGGCTGAAAAAAATATTAAGTAGGCAGAATTAATTGAGAACGGAGGAAAAAAAGTAAATGAAGGAATAGACAAAAAGCTGAAATAATTATAAGTAAGCTAAAATAAGTAGGAATGGAGGAAGAGGAGTAAAGGAAGAGAAGGAATAGAGAAAAGGCTGAAATAATTATAAGTAAGCTAAAATAAGTGGGAATGGAGGAAGAGAAGTAAAGGAAGAGAAGGAATAGAGAAAAGGCTGAAATAATTATAAGTAAGGAAAAGTACATGAGTGGATAAGAAAAGTAAATGAAAAGAAGGATTAGAGAAAAAAAAGATGAAGGGATTAGTAAGCAGAAGTAAGTGAGAATGGAAGAAGAAATATAAATGAAGAGAAAGAATAGAAAAAAAAAAGATAGACATAATAAGTAAGAAATTAGTGAGTAAGGGTGAGCTAGGTGAGGTAAGGGAGCCGTGCCCTCTCCTAACACTCACTCATGACGTAGTGAACGGAAGGGCTCGTCATTATGAGTGTCGAAAGCAGCGAGTCTGTAATAAAATGATGCCGGGTTGACTGTTAGCACCCTACCTGAAATTGACCTCTTCCGCCCGAAAGTGACCTCTGTTCTGGCATCTTTTTTTTTTTCTTTTATCAGAACAGCATAACGCGGACTTTTTGTTGGTCTTGCTAATAACAGAAGCCATGAAGCAACGTGAAAGCGAGGAAGAGTCACCCGCCGTCTAGTTCACCCGCGAAGAACCACCTCACGACCGCCTTAAAAACGAGAGATTGTGTTAATGTTACTGTGTCTCTGTTATTGCGGATACAGGTAAAGAATAGTCACTGAAGGCGGGGTTGAGGCCATTGAACTGTGCTGTGAAGGACTGAGCACGCCTTCCCATAACACAGCGGCTAGTGAAGGAAGGTCGCAAGCAAAATGAGAGAGAAAATGTAATGAAATGTAATGATGGTTGAGGTCGCATCGTGGGAAGCCTCGTGGTTTTTCTGCAACATTTCGTTCAATAAAAAGTGCAGTAACATGAGACTGGGGAGCCGGTTTTACAGAGTCATAAATTTGTCAAAGAATATTCTGGCAAACGATCAATTCTTCATAGCTCACAAATATGTCCCATTCAAGGCAATATAGTGAAGACTGCCCGAGTGTCTTGCCGGTGCTAACAGTCACTCCCCTTCAGCAAGAGAGTAAACAACATTCCCTTCAGGACAGAGAGGCTCACCTTTAACCTACCGCTCAGAAAGTAGTGTTTGTGTATCTGTTTACTAAGTCTATCTGTGGAGTAACGATGCCAACAACTTTCTTAACACGACAAAATCAATCATAGACTCCCTCTCGATATCCATTGCTTGTGTTTGCCTATCTATGGAGTAATTAAGTGGAGTAACTAATGGAGTAATTAACTAACTATAGCTCATTACGTAGCCTTTTTATGAAGTAGCAATATCCACACGGCAAAATCCGTTTAGTCTCCCTCTCGATAGCTGTTGTTTGTCTGTTTGCCTAACTTACTAAGGGAAGAGTTTGTCAATGTCTTCGCTCCTTCATCGCTTTCACTCTTACACTCCATAAGAAGAGTCTACGTACTTGTTTACTAAGCTTGCCTGTGAAGTAACAATGCAAACAACTTTCCCTGCCCCACATTATCAGCCTTAGTCTTCTTTTCAATAAGTGTAGCGTTTGTGTGTTTGGCTAACTTGCTAAGGGAAGTTAATCAGTCTTTTCGCTCTTTCGCTCATAAATTCAATAAGCACTGATCATATATTTGTCAAGACGGCAAACACCTTTTCCTACAGGACAGAATGAGGTTTAGTTCCGTGGCCCGATGTCCGAATATTTGTCCAACCTGCTACTGAAAGGGTTAATCAGTATCTTCACTCCTTCATCTCTGTCACTGGTAAACTCTGGAACAACCTTTCGCCTACTGTAATCCTTCCTATGGCAAACTATTTCAAGAGCTGAGTATATGAAAACGCTTAAAAATATACTTGATACTACTGAGAGATTTAATCAGTATCTTCATTCCCTCATCTCTGGCACTGATAAACTCTAGAGCAGCCTTTCGCCTACTGTAATCCTTCCTATGGCGAACTATATCAAGAGCGGAGTATATGAAAACGCTTAAAAATATACTTGATACCACTGAGAGATTTAATCAGTATCTTCATTCCCTCATCTCTGGCACTGATAAACTCTAGAGCAGCCTTTCGCCTACTGTAATCCTTCCTATGGCGAACTATATCAAGAGCGGAGTATATGAAAACGCTTAAAAATATACTTGATACTGCTGAGAGATTTCATCAGTATCTTCATTCCCTCATCTCTGTCACTGGTAAACTCTGGAGCAACCTTTCCCCTACTGTAATCCTTCCTATGGCAAACTATTTCAAGAGCGGAGTATATGAAAACGCTTAAAAATATACTTGATACTACTGAGAGATTTAATTAGTATCTTCATTCCCTCATCTCTGCCACTGGTAAACTCTGGAGCAGCCTTTCGCCTACTGTAATCCTTCCTATGGCAGACTATTTCAATAGCGGAGTATATGAAGACGCGTTTAAAAACATACTTGATACCACTGAGAGATTTAATTAGTATCTTCATTCCCTGCCCCTCCCCTTACTTGCCTTTTCTCTGCTTTTTCTCTTTCTTTTCTCTCTTCCTTTTCCTCAGGCTACCCTACCGTGCTCTCCTCTCCATCCCCTGCCTTAGTCACCCTCACTTTTTCATGCATTTCGTTTGCCTTCTCCGCCCTTTCAAGCTCCTCCTTTCCCTGTCGTTCCCGCCCTTATCCTTCCATGGTTGTTTTGTATCCTCTTGTCATTGTGTTTATTTGTCCTGGCCTGTCCTTGTGTTTCCTCTAGTCCTTGTGTTTCCTTGTCCTGGCTTGTCCTTGTGTTTCCTCTACCGGTGTGGCTCAGTGTCCCTTCTCTCGGCATTCATGTTTTTTTGCTTGGCACCGGAGTGTTCTTGCCCCTCCCTCCCTCCCTCCTTTCTTGCCTCAGTCTTGTCCTTCATCGTCTTTAGGTTCATCCAATACCTTTTCACCTACTTCCTCCTTTAATCGTCCTTCTTGCCCATGTCCTGCTCTCCCTCTGCTTCATCTTGGCCTTCTTTGGGGTGCCCTTGCCTTCTTTCTCCTTTCCTCTCTGCTTCGCTTCGCCCTTTCTGCTTTCTGCTCCTGCTTTCGTATTTCCCGCCTGTCCTGCTCTCCCTGCTGCTTGTCTTTCCCTTCTTTGGTGTGTCTTTACCTTCCCCCTTACTCCTTCCTTGCCTATCTCCCTGCTTCTCCCTCTCTGCTTCTCCCTGCTTCTGCTCTTCTCGTACTTCCTCCTTTCAGCCTCTTGTGTTCCCTTCTCCTCTCTGCGTTGCTGCAAATACTTATCTTAAGGTTTTCTCTCTTCCTTTTGATTGTTCTTGATTCTTCTCTTCCTCCATCTCCCTTTTCGTGTATTCCGTCCTTCTGGTCTGTCGTATCTATCCCCCTTATCTTCTTTCTTTCTCTCTCCTCCTCTTGTCTTCTCTCGTTTGCCCCGATTTCAATTATTTTCATCTTTCTTATCTCTGGTTAAGCTCACTGTCTCTCTCTCTGTTTTCCTCCCCTCCCTCCGCTTGCCTTTCCTCCTCCTTCTCCTTCTCCTCCTTCTCCGCCTCCCCTTCTTTGTTTTCATGTTCCTGTTCTTCTTTTGCTTAAACTATCATTTTCCTTTGTCATTTATTACTTACCTCTCTCCTTTCTGTTGTTTTACTTCTCCTCCTTCATGTTTTCCCTTCCTCCTCCTCCTGGTCATCCTCACTCTCCTCCTCCTCCTCCTGGTCATCCTCACTCTCCTCCTCCTCCTCCTGGTCATCCTCACTCTCCTCCTCCTCCTCCTGGTCATCCTCACTCTCCTCCTCCTCCTCCTGGTCATCCTCACTCTCCTCCTCCTCCTCCTGGTCATCCTCATTCTCCTCCTCCTCCTCCTGGTCATCCTCACTCTCCTCCTCCTCCTCCTGGTCATCCTCACTCTCCTCCTCCTCCTCCTGGTCATCGTCACTCTCCTCCTCCTCCTCCTGGTCATCCTCACTCTCCTCCTCCTCCTCTTCCAGTGACGATGACGAACTGGTTTCAGAGTCGACTTTCCGTATTAAGGCGATCGGAACCCTTTTTTTGTCCCTCGCATCCTCTTGCATTCGGTTTTAAGCCTTGTGTTTAGCTATCATATTTTTGCCTTATTTTTTGCCTCACTTTTTGTCTTGATCGTGTTGTTCCGGCTGTCAAGGTCTTGCAGGTCCTGAATGAGCTCTCAATCTCCTCGTCTCATCAACACCCTCGCAGCCTCTCACTCTTTTTCTTCTTCTTCTTCTTCTTCTTCCTCTTCTTCCTTTTCCTCCTCCTTCGTTTGTTCAGTCTCTCTCTTTCTCTCTGTTTATTTGTTAATGTGGATATTTTTCTTTTCTTCCCATTCCTCTTTCTTTTGTATGATATAATTTCCTTTTTTTCTCCTCCTCCTCCTCCTCCTCCTCCTTCGTTTGTTCAGTCTCTCTCTTTCTCTGTTTGTTTGTAAAGTTAGATTATTTTTGTTGTTTTTCACTTCCTTTTTCGTTTGCGTTCTAATTATTTTTCTTTTTCTCCTCCTCCTCCTCCTCCTCCTCCTCCTCCTCCTCCTCCTCCTCCTCCTCCTTCTCCTCCTCCTCCTCCTCGTCACCTTTTTTCAATTCTTCATCATACTTTCATCCTTCATCGCCTCCAAACCTTCAATTCATCTCTTCCTCCTCCTCCTCCTCCTCCTCCTCCTCCTCCTCCTCCTGCTCCTTCACTCCCTTGTTGGACGTCCTCACACTTTGTCAACATCATTTTGCTTTAGATTGACGAAGAGCAGTTTCTCCTCCTCCTCCTCCTCCTCCTCCTAGCTCCTCCTCCTCCTCCCCTACAGACTCCCGAAAGAGCAAGAAAATGAATCCCCGACGCCCAGCAGCGAGAGGTTAAGTGATAAACGAGGGACACCGCGTCTCCAAACATAGACTCAATCCGGAGTGTTTTTAAACGTCCCGCTGCTCGACCCTCCTGCCCCAGCCCTTCACACACGCCTTACCCTTCCTCCCTTCACCCTGTTGTCTCGCCCTCGCCTCTCCCGCCCCGCCCACCCGACCACCCTCTCCCACCCTTCCTTATTCCACTACCACCACCTGGCCTCCTCCACTACCACTGCAGGATCCATTCTCGACTCCACTTTGCCAACCATCGCCATCTCACTACCTCCACCAGTCCCTACCACAATGTCCTTCATCCGACCACACTCTTCCACTACCACTAGCCTTCCTGCTTCCACTACCACCACCTGGCCACCTCCACTACCACTGCAGCATCCATTCTCGACTCCACTTTACCAACCATCTCCATCTCACTACCTACTCCATCCCTGCCACTACTACGTGTCCTCTTAGCCACCCTCATCTCCTCCACTCTCCCCTGCCCCCCATGCATCCACTTCCCAACTCCACTTTAGTTAACCGTCTACCTCCCTTTCTCCTCCTCCTTCTCTCCCTTCATACTGCTAGCTGTTACCTCCCTTTCTTCTCCTCCTTCACCCCTTCCATACTGCTAGCTGTTACCTCCCTTTCTTCTCCTCCTTCTCTCCCTTCCATACTGCTAGCTGTTACCTCCCTTCCTTCTCCTCCTTCTCTCCCTTCCATTCTGCTAGCTGTTACCTCCCTTTCTTCTCCTCCTTCTCTCCCTTCCATACTGCTAGCTGTTACCTCCCTTCCTTCTCCTCCTTCTCTCCCTTCCATACTGCTAGCTGTTACCTCCCTTCCTTCTCCTCCTTCTCTCCCTTCCATTCTGCTAGCTGTTACATCCTTTCTTCTCCTCCTTCTCTCCCTTCCATACTGCTAGCTGTTACCTCCTTTCTCCTCCTTCTCTCCCTTCCATACTGCTAGCTGTTACCTCCCTTTCTTCTCCTCCTTCTCTCCCTTCCATTCTGCTAGCTGTTACCTCCCTTTCTTCTCCTCCTTCTCTCCCTTCCATACTGCTAGCTGTTACCTCCCTTTCTTCTCCTCCTTCTCTCCCTTCCATACTGCTAGCCGTTACCTCCCTTCCTTCTCCTCCTTCTCTCCCTTCCATACTGCTAGCCGTTACCTCCTTCCTTCTCCTCCTTCTCCCTTTCATACTGCTAGCTGTTACCTCCCTTTCTTCTCCTCCTTCTCTCCCTTCCATTCTGCTAGCTGTTACCTCCCTTTCTTCTCCTCCTTCTCTCCCTTCCATACTGCTAGCTGTTACCTCCCTTTCTTCTCCTCCTTCTCTCCCTTCCATTCTGCTAGCTGTTACCTCCTTTCTTCTCCTCCTTCTCTCCCTTCCATTCTGCTAGCTGTTACCTCCTTTCTTCTCCTCCTTCTCCCTTCCATTCTGCTAGCTGTTACCTCCCTTTCTTCTCCTCCTTCTCTCCCTTCCATACTGCTAGCTGTTACCTCCCTTCCTTCTCCTCCTTCTCTCCCTTCCATACTGCTAGCTGTTACCTCCCTTTCTTCTCCTCCTTCTCTCCCTTCCATTCTGCTAGCTGTTACCTCCCTTTCTTCTCCTCCTTCTCTCCCTTCCATACTGCTAGCTGTTACCTCCCTTTCTTCTCCTCCTTCTCTCCCTTTCATACTGCTAGCCGTTACCTCCCTTCCTTCTCCTCCTTCTCTCCCTTTCATACTGCTAGCCGTTACCTCCCTTCCTTCTCCTCCTTCTCTCCCTTTCATACTGCTAGCTGTTACCTCCCTTTCTTCTCCTCCTTCACCCCCTTTCATACTGCTAGCCGTTACCTCCCTTACACTACCTCCACCAATCCCTACCTCAATATCCTTCATCCTACCTCTCTCGCCCTCTATCATCATCATCAGCATCAGTTACTAACCATCATCTCCACTCTCAGATCCTTACCTTACCAAACTCCACTATTACTATGGTCAGCCAACGGTTGCCCATTCTCTCTCTCTGCTTACCTTTTCACCTGTATTCTCCATCCACCACCCAATATTTACCTTCCTCCCATCTCCACCACCACCTAGTCATCCCCTGATCTTTTTACATTCCTCAAATCCACCGCTATTTCTACAGCCCTCCACCGCGACCACCACATACTCTTTTGATTTCCTTCCTACCCCCCTCCCCATCGTACTGTCTCCAGCGTCCGTTCCCTTCCACTCTTTTTGAAATCCATTCCACCTATCTATCCACTCAGTATCACCATTCCCTCATCCACTTCTCTAATCTTCCCTGCAACTCTCGCTCTCTCGTTTTGTTTTACTGTCCTTCCACTTTTAAATTCTCCACTCACCACTCGTCTTCCAGTGACCAATTCTTCCACCAAATAACTTTCACCTCATCCACAATACAGTATCACTCTCTACTCTGTTTGCTTCTCCACTCACCGCTTATTCCATCCACTCCACTCGTATCAAACAACTTTCTCGCACCATCCACCTCTCCACCTCTCTACTGCCACTCCTCCACCTTCCCCTCCACCTAGCCCGTAAAAGCCTCCATTCTCTCCTACAATCCATTACTCTCAAATTTGGCCTTACCTTTCCACTCCTCTCCACTTTATTAATTACCACACGCCCTCCACCCTCTCTATAATCCACCTCCTCCACCCATGCAGGCCTTCTTCACCCAAATTTAGTATCCTCCTCCTCCTCCTCCTCTTCTTCCACCCTACCGGTCTCCTTACATATCCTGAGGGCGTGAGAGAGAGAGGGAGGGAGAGGGGAAGAGAGAGAGAGGGAGAGGGACGAAAAGAAGGAGAGGGTGAGAAAAGGAAGGGTGCAAGGAGGTAAGCAAGCAAGCAGGCATTAGATCCACCACCACCCACTGACCCCCCCTCCCCCCACCGCCAGTTCGAGATCATTACACCGGGCCCAACAAGGTTGGTGGTTGGGTGGGTGGGTGCTGGGGGTGATTTTAGGGTTGTGAAAGTTGGTTGAATGTAAGGGAAGGAAAGGTTGACTGTAGTGTGTGTGAATTAGTGGTTGGTACGCACATACATTCATACACACACACACACACACACACACACACACACACACACACACACACACACACACACACACACACACACACACACACACACACTTTTTTCTCTCATTTCATCCCCAATCTCCCGTATAGAAAAAGTGTTGAAAGTCAGGTAAAATGAAAAGAAAAAATAATAGTATACAGAACACAGGTAATAGAAATAAAAAAAAAATGATGTTTTATTTTTATTTTTTGATGAGCATATTTTTTTTTATATAACGTATGTTTTTGTCATTTTTATCTTTTTCGTTTTCTCATCCACTTGTTTTAGAATCTCGTATCTCTTCGCTTCTCTTCACCACTTTCTATCTCCTCGTCTCTTCTCGCCTCCTTGTATCTCCTCGCCTCTCCTCAACTCCCTGCATATCCCTCCTCTCCTCAGCTCTCTTCTCCTCGCCTCTCTTCACCTCCTTTTATCTCTTCTCCCTTTTTCCTGTATCTTTTCGCCTCTCTTCATCTCTTTCTATCTCCTCGCCTCTCCTCGACTCCAAGTATCTCCTCGCCTCTCCTCAACTCCCTGCATTTCCCTCCTCTCCTCAACTCTCATCTCCTCGCCTCTCCTCACCTCCTTTTCTCTTCTCCTCGACTCCAAGTATCTCCTCGCCTCTCCTCAACTCCATGCATTTCCCTCCTCTCCTCAACTCTCATCTCCTCGCCTCTCCTCACCTCCTTCAATCTCTTCGCCTCTCCTCTACCGCCTGTAACTTTTCGTCCCTCTTTACCTCTTTCTATCTCCTCGCTTCTCTCGACTCCCGTTTCCTCCTCGTCTTCTGGTGATGGAGTGGCCGTGTGCTGTCCTGACAAGACGTAGAAATTA